>NC_143033.1:73357794-73543628 GCF_057628025.1 Oncorhynchus mykiss
GACAAGGAAAGGAGAGGGATGGAAAGGAGGAAAGATGGAGGGGGAGAGAGAGGGGAAGGTTAACTACAAAATGCAAAGTCACTCAGACAATGAAGAGAGGTTTGGCGTGCACACACACTTACTCAGAGGGAGAAAAATAGCTTGATCTCCTTATTACCGCACCAGGAGAGAAAAGGGCTTTTAACTCACTACAGAGAGGTACGAGCTTTAAAGAAGTCATATCCTGCTCTGCTAAGAGGTGTGATAGACCAGGGCACACAACATCAACAGAAGACACATGGCAGGGCAAACAGTTTTTAGACAGTGAAGGAACCAAACACTGACAGCCAGCCGCTGACTGAGACATCACAACCGACAGGAAACCACAGGGGTTAGTGAGACAGAAGCTGAACCCGCAACCATACAAAACATGTTATCACTGTATATTTCTGGATGTCAGAAATTCCCCTTTAAGAACTACAAATGTGATCAGAAATGTAGTCGCCTATACATCAATATTGTCCAGGGTTGTTCCCATGGATGAACCATTAGAACACCATAGAAATAAAAGCCCGACACATGAGAGAGGACAGGAGAACATGACACAGCTCGAGGGCTTCACAGGGGGGCTAGGGGGAGAACCATGTCCCAGGCCCACCCTAGTCAGTCTGACAGGGGAGTGTCCTACCTCCTGGACTGTCTGACGACGCCTGTCGCTCTGTGGTGCCACAACAATAAAACAAAACAAAAATCAGAAACAATATACTCAATGTTATTACATTCAGAACGTGTGACGATTATGCCCTCTAAAAGGGAAGGTTTTTCACAACAGATCCTGGGCTGATGTGGGCTGTGAGACCCCTAATGGCCACCAGGGGGAGCTGGGAGACAGAAACTCACATTTTATGAGAGCAATGGTTCTCAAGGAAGCCTCTTGCTACCAGGGTTGGGGTCAATTCCATTTAAATTCTAGTCCATTAAGAAAATAAAAATGTGGAACTGGAATTTTCCTAATTAAAAAGCATTTTTAGAGAATTGAAATGTCAGTGTATTATCTGAATTGACTGGAATTTAAATGGAATTGACCCCAACCCGGCTTGTAAAATTGCATTCCATTACTTTTACATAAATACCTGAGAAGCATCATTCTTACGTTTCCCGTGTGTGTGTGTGTGTGTGGTCTCATCGAGGAGCTCACCTGGAGGGGCCCCTGACTTGGCTTTCTTGGCAGCAGAGGCCCCGGGTCCAGCCTTGTTCTCAGAGAAGGAGGCTGTCCTGCTGGAGGCTGGGGTCTGGAGAGGACAGAGGAGATAAGAGACAGGAGAAGAGCTAATCAGGTTAACACCAGCCCTGATGCACACATGCCTTCCTAGAACAGGCTCGTTTTGAATGACTTGCCTAAAAAAAACAGTACTGTTTTATTTGTGACAGTGCCACATTACCTGCATAGAGAGGGAGAGTAGCACGGTGCAAGCTTTACAATGAAGCCTTGCGTGATAAACCTGCAGTGATGCCAGCTGCACAGTAGGGCCCTATGTACACACTATGTCTATGGCACAGCAGACTCATGTGTTGAACCTGCTTTAAAAACAAACAAATCTACATGCTGGGCCCACACAGTTTAAATTCATTCAAATTCATTAAAACGACATTCCGTTGAGCTGTGTTTAGAGTGAGATGGGTGCATTCTCCAGGAAGCCCAATTGGCACCTTTGCGAACCTGTGCATTTGCTGCTTTCATATTTTTGCCCATCAAATGGACGTGGGCCCCCTTCCCATAACACACTCAAGACCACGGACGCATCTCTCTGAAAGCCCCGGTGCAGCACATTATTAATGGAGCCCTGCAGGCTACAGCACAGGCCTAGTGTTTTGTCTCCTGGCTGCTATTTAAAACCAGAGCAGCATACAAAGCCAGGAAATGCCCTACACACAAAAAGACGCACCTCAGATGACCTCACTGTGCCTGCATGGGAAACACGTCACCGTGAATCTCAGTATTTGAAAAAAAAAAAAAACTTTTTAAAATGTTCATATTTTTGATGATGTCATCGGGTAGATCTTATTAAAGCCCCCATGCAGTCTTATTTCTATATCATCACTGTAGGTCTAATAAAACCACCGTGTGTTTATATTTCATGAAAATAACCATCATTGGAAATGATTTATTTCCCAGAGCCTCCTTTTGCCATTGAAATGCTCGGTCTGACGGTGCGGGCGTGCTGATACAAATGCTAATATATTTACCTACACTGATTAGCAGATAGGATCATCTAGACTCTAGAGCCCACCCCGCTTACCCCTTCAAAGTAGGAGGATGCATATGCAAATAAATGGTGATTGGTCATTGATCAGAATAATCAAGATTATCCCACCTGAACAGGCTGGAATTCCAGGCATTTTTTCTCACCAAAATCTCTTACATTAAAAAAGGCATTATCATCATTTTCACAATTTCAGAGTGTTATTTTGAGCTCAGTGTGGAAATATCATAAAAAAACAGCAACATCACATGTTTGACTGCATTGAAAAGTGGTAGAATTGCCCTGTAACTATAGGCCCAGTGTAACCTACCGATGAACTGGCACTGGAGTTGAGCAGGAAGTTGGCGGTGTGGGCGGCGACGGGAGGCTCTTTGGGTATTGGTCGGTGGCCCAGCGCCATGCCGACAATGGCAGTCATGTGAGTCTCTGTGCCGAAGACATGGATGGGGATGCCAGTAGTCTTACCTGTGGAAACATGGCACACACACAGTGAATGTCTTCAGAAGGTCGAGTGTGTCAATCAAAGCTAAAAATAGCATTGGCCTGACCTTTTATCACAGAGGAAATTAGGAGAAATACAAGACCATGAACATCTCTTGCAAAATGAACCTTTATCTATTGTGGAGCTACTCACCCACTTCGCCCATGACCCTGAGGCCTTCCTGATAGTTGGGGCCCCCACGGCGGACAAATATGGTGATCTCATGCTCCTTTATGGGGCCCTGGTAGTCCCTGATGGCCCTGACAATGCCCTGGAACAGAGACAAGCGAGGATCTCAGAGTAGCCTAACGCTAGGAGAATCTAAATCACAATTGCTTCAGATATTGTGTTCAGCTCTGTGGATGCATTTTTTAGATCTACCTTAAATGTGGCTGCAACGTTAGTGAAGTTTGCAATGCTTCCTCCAATGATCAGGACTTTTCCTTCGGGGTGTTTCTCGCGGGTCATCAGGGACAGGATGGTCTTGGCATAGTCATAGGTCTGCTGTTCGCTGGGCGCTCCTGAATACTCCCCGTAATTGGCCAGCTCGTCAACCCCACCCAGGTCACAGATGGTGTCACTGTGTGGGATGGATCCCATTGGATAAAAACACACAAACACAGGGGTGCAGGGACAATATACACAATCACCTGAAGATAGCATCTACAGTATACTGTACATTCAGTATAGTAGTGCATTGTGAAAGTTTAATTAGATCAACCAAGTCTCTCTTTCCAAGTCTGTCAACACTGTTAAAACAATCTATACAGACACTAGTCCAATCCACAGAAGCATTCAGTCACAGTAGGCGTGTCTGTGTACGTTACGCCTCATGTCCCTGACAGACGGAAGGCTCCTCATTCCTCCAGACTCTCGTTAAGATCGGGTCGCTAGATGATCTCATTTAGCTCTCTGCTGAACAAGCAGCAGCGTCTGACCTCGGCTGCGCCATCAATCTGATTGTTCCATCACCAGCTGGTGCACACTCCTAATGCTAAACCCAATTACAACCGAGGTAGCGTAGCCTAGGAGGCAGCCAGAAACTAAGCTAACAGGGCCATCAGCAACACCACAATGAAAGAACATGGGAGTGTGGGGAGAAACTCCAAACATGTTATTAGTAACATTGTTTGGCATGCTGAGGTGAAGACGCATGGCTCAGATTGAGACATTGTGATTGGTGACTCTACCTGTAGACGACGGAAGCCCCTCCTCCTGCCACCATGGTCCAGATTCTGCCACGGGGGTTGAGCAGGGTGAGTTTGAGACTGGCACCACTCTTGGCATCCAGGTCTGCAATATAGGCCTCCTGCAAGAGCCAAAGGGGAGGTTAGCTGAAGGTCCTGTGGGGGTAGTGGGAATGCAGGGTTTTCTGAGGGCAGCAGTAAAAATCAGGCCAGACATCAGTTTGAGCACCACTTCATTAGGCTGTAATAATCCACTCACGTTGTTTCCTTTTCAAACTCACTCCTGCTTCAACAACAGAGGATAAAACATCTCTGGGAGCCCAGGTCCACACTTCCAAATATCAGTGTTTTTCCCTCTGATTCTTTTTTTAGTATGTGCACCTGTTCACGTGGATGTTCCTGTGTGGTGAAACACTAATTTCTGACACTATTGAAGACGGAATGTCCAGGCGGTAAAAACAGCCTGCTGCCAATCAGAGCTGGTTGCTTGTGACAGCGAGGGACACAGCTGGAGACACACCCAATCAAAGGCCCCCGCTGGTCCCGCGGCTACACCCGAGACCGACAGCAGCCCAATTAAACAGTCCCGTCTGGTGCCTACAGCACCCAGACAGACCCTCTGTCTCAAAGCAGCTCAGACCAGCCAGAGTCACACACACACAGAGAACCATTAACCACGATGCCAAAAACAACTATCAAAACACAAGCTAATTAAATCAACAATAAAATACAAAAACCCTGGTCAAACATTTTAAATCTAGACTGGGCCATCGAAATGGAAGACAGAATATCTAAGTGTAGAATAATAACATCTAATGAGGTCACAACATCCCTGTTGTCCAAGTAGCCCTACACCCCGACGACAATCGCTACTGGGGTGTGTTATGGTATCGCCACGGAGATATGGTACTAACTCAGTATGAGTCAAGGCTCAGAGTCACTCCCCTAGTCCCTTTCCTGATCAACATCTCTCTCCATAGCTGGGACAGCCAGAGGACTCATAAAATAGTAATGTCGTCGTCAATAAATGGGAAGGAACTAAAACCTTTATCACTGTACGGGTGTGCATCTAGTCAGCAAAAAAATAACTAATGAGGAACCAGATATAGTATGTACATCTGGGATTTGTATGCAGATCAACTTAGGTGGAGGCTTGTTTGAAAATATATGTCAAGTCTTTATCAGGGTTGGGGCCAATTCCATTTCAATTCCAGAAGTACCCTGAAATTCAAATTATTTTCAATGAGGAAAACGTCAAATTGGATTTACTTTCTGAATTGACCCTAACCCTGGGCTTTACATGACACACAATTACTTGTAAAGCGATTGTATAATATTTTATGACTTCTTTGGAACTGCCCTTATCCTTCTAGTTCCTTCTAAGTAACAAAATGGACATAGCAGCCTCTGGCTAGCAGTCAGGTGATTGTCCTCACCTCAGGGTAGGCCTCCCTGCCAAAGGGTGGAGGGAACTCCACGTCGCCCCACTTGGCCTTACAGAGGTAGTCCGCCGTGGCATCGATCTTAGCCGCCATGTCCAGCACAAACACGCCATCCTTCGTGACCACTGGGAGAAGGAAACGGAGAGAGAGACACGACATGAAAGGCAAAGAGTAGCATGTTAGCCCAGGGTATTGAACAGGTTAAATGCAGAAGGCAAAATAACCACATCCTCTTTTTGATATTGATTTGGCTTCTTCCACTGTGATTGAATCAGAGTACAGCTCTCCATCTGTACCTCACTGCTTCCATCCTACCTAACTGGATTTGTTCGGGGGTCAGGTATGTTTGGAAACGGCACAGTTTTGTTGAGACAAACCCTGACACGGTGTGTGTTCGTTCGTGTCGTTTCCACAGAGACCTGCTGGTCTCCAGCGGTGATCTCTAAAATAGAACGCAGGGGAAATGAGAGAGGACCATGTACACCCCCAGGGGGAGTCCTAACCTCCCCAGTCCCTACTCACACTGCAGGAAGGGGAGATTGGAGAGGCAGGGGGTGTGGGGGAGACATCAAAGCAGGAGGGGAGGTCTCAGCATCCCCAGTCCTCTCCCCTCCACAGGAACAGCTGCCACGGGGCATATAACCTGGTACTGATGACCAACTACACCCTGATAAAACACACTGCAGTCATCCAACAGCAGGAACATTAATTATTGAACCAGTTTCCCCCCTCAGAATTAGAATGTTGTAATGAACTTCTGCTCCTCTATATGTTTTCCTACAAGGAGATGTTTTTAGATTCCGTCAGATCATTATTTCCCCCCTCAAACCTCTTAATTCTATGACAAAATGACGAGGCTGAGAGTGTATGTCTGGATGAGGGAGTCGTTCAGAGCATCATGTTTAGGCTGTGGTAGGAGGTTGGTAGGAGAGTTGGATGTGGTAGGATTGTATGACAGGACCTACCCAGTGGGTTGATCTCAAGGTAGGTGAAGTATAGGTCTTGATACAGGTTGAACAGTCCAACGATGAAGCTGGCCAGAACCCTGCAGGAAGAAATAACCAGCCAACAAGTTCAACTGTTTTATAGCCACACCTTAATCGTTTAACTTTCCCTAAAATACAGACAGCTCCTTTCTCTTCCTTATTATGTGCAGAGAAATAAATATGGTTCAGTGGAAGATCTGTCAACTAACTGACTGTTCAAGCTAACTAATTTCCCTTAGTGATAGCACTTTCCTTTCAATCAGTGAGTCACACCCTTTATACAGCACTAAATCCATAAAAACATGAGCCAACATTAATAAGGAAAAAGTGAGGGAAAGAAGGAGGGGTGGAGGCAGTGTTGGAGGAGGAGCCAGCTCTTTTCCACTGCACCTGTAAATTAGCTGGTGAGCCTCGCTACAATGAAGGAAACATTTACATTACTCCCGCCTCCTCCTGTCAAAACAGATGGGTGAAGGGCTGTGGTGGGGGCAGTATTTCTTCCTCTCTCTGTGCCTGCCTGTCTGTCAGCTGTGCAGGCAGCTCTGTGGCCTTGTGACCACGTCGGTCTCCTGTCTGTCAGGGGTGCTACTCTAGCTGCCAGGAGAACACTGGCCTCAAGGAGTGGGGGGGGGGGGTCAGGCACGACGCATCACACCCACAGTGACTAAGCTCCTCTCCTACTGACAGGTTCTGATGGGGCTAGGGCCACCGCTCCGGGATCCAAAAGGAGACAAGAGGGTGAGGGGGGGGGGGTGAACAGTGCAGAGCCGCCTCCCTCAATGTCAGCCAAGACCGTGGGGAGCCCAGCCAGGCCCTGCCTGCCTTCACAGAGAGCCGTTTCGAGCGAAGGGAGGTGGGTCACTGTATCACACCCATCAAAATAAATGTCAGGCTCCAGGAACGTGCTCAGACTAAGGCTAAGGAGAAAGGAGGGGGTGATCGAGGAAAGGCGAGCTCGTAGAGGGAGTATGTCATTTCTCACCCCCCCTCCTCCTTCTCCTCCTCCTCCCTCCAGCATTATTAGAGTACCTCGCCATCGCTTTCCCCTCTCTGTTTTGTAGTGAGTGGTGCTGCCATTGCTTGCCAACCAGCTTTAGTTTAACGCAACAGGTTCCTTCTCTAACCCTCCACTTCTCTACCTCAGAATGAATGAGGTCCTCTCCCAGAAATATACCTTCCATTAATCTAGTATCCTGTTATTTTAGTGTGCAAAGTCTCCCTCTTACAAAGTAGAATTCTGTTTCTAAATGAACGCACTGTCTCGCGCCACTCACTCTTTTATGTCTGCAGCGACATGGGTCAGGAGCTGTTTCTTCACTGCGTCTTCAGTCAGCTTCTCGTCCACTCCTACCAGAAGCTTGCTGGCCTTAGCGTCCACATCCCCCACGTCTACCCCTCCTTCATGGTGGAACAACACGTAGTCTCCCTCCCGCGTGGCGTAGATACACACGTAGAACTCCTCTTCCTGAGGGATAGGGAGACACACACCGGTCAGTTATAGACAACCAGAGACGTGTACGTCATAGAAGACATTTTGTTCAAGGGATAATTCACTCAAGCTATCTTCAGAGTTTTTGTTCTGTACTTAAAAAGTACTCAATCTTGAAAACTTGACTTGCTGACATGCGTCACTGTTTGGGATGACATTAACAATGGACTAATGAAGAAAATACTTAAGTATCATTTTTTGGGGGAACTATCCCTTTAAAGCCATTCCTTGAGATTTGACATGCTGTTTAGTGAAGGCGCAGTACCTCACACAGCTCATGAATAAAATGAAAGTAAGTTGGAAAACCTGTTCGGCTGCAGTCCTCTGTGAGGAAGCTAGACTAGAGAAAGCGCATCACGTAGATAGTTTTACCTGCTTGTGGGCTACGAATGGCTCGATGAGGAAGTTTTTCAGGATCCCCTTTGCTTTTCCCACCTGAGAAACACATACAGCACTTACTTAGAAGCTCAAACAGACATTGTGTTGAGGAGAAATACAGAACTTCTGAAGCAAAAAGGTTACATTTAAATTGGTCAAAACCATCATTAATTCCCACAGGAGACTACAATGCTATAATGACTATTTCTCTGAGCAGTTGAAGTGAGCCAGCTGTAGCAAGTCTGGAGGATCCATCATAACGCAACAACGCACTTGTTTACAGGTACGCCCTCAGGACTAAGAGGGAGAGAAGCAGAGAGAGAGAGAGGGGGGGGGGGGCTATAAAAAGCAGTATGAATGAACACACCTCAAGGCCCCAAAGTGAACACAAAGTGGCCACAGAGCAGACAAACTAAATAATCAGGCCACGGGACAAGAAAGTGCCGTTGAATAAAGTCTGAAAAAAGGAGGCCCAAAACTGACAGAGGATGACGTCCACACAGAGCAGCAGTCTAGTATAGTCCTAGGTGGATTCAACATGGAAATGAGAGCTCATTTAGCTGGCTGTCACACTGCCTGTGTTAAAAGGTCCCCAGGCATAAAACAACCAGGGACTGCCCGGGAGAGCAGTCAGCCGACAGAAGAAAAAGTGAAGGTTGACATTTCCGAGAGATGGAATAAAAAGGACGGCCTCTTTTCTCCCTTCGTCGTCCATCTGATTAAAGACGCGCTGAGGCCAATTTAGACAAATAATCTCCATACTGTTCTCTCACTGCTCCCTAGAGAACGAGGGAGGAGACAGGGGGAAGAGGCGGCGGAAGAGAGGGACAAACAGGTTGGAGGAATATATTGATTAAGAAGCTCAACAACAAAAAGTAGGAAGGTGAAACATGGTTGAAGTTTTACACAAACTTTAAAAGTCGATCAAAAAAGGGGTCAAAGTCAACTGATATGATGCATAATAACCACGGACATTTTCACACCCATTCGCCTGGTAACACATGAACTATCCTGGTTACACCCTATCACTGAGGGAAGCTATGGAGTCAAAGACTGAGGGAAATAGCCAGGGATGGAGTCATCTCAACCTCTCGGAATAGTGATTTGGTAAGCTGGGGAGAAAGAGTGATGGGTTGTGAGAGGAGAGCGAGAACAAAAAGTCGAGCTAAATTGTTCACAGTGACTGAAATCTACCCCACTTCTTCTCTCTAGTCCAGACACAACCAGTCTCTCTCAGACACACACATTACAGAATGTCATTCACTTACATAAATAACTAACTAATAACTAAATAACTAACACATACTGTAGTATAAAACCCAGTACCACCCTTCCCACAGACACATGCACACACTATACAAACACACGTACACATGGATTCTGTGTTGTAGATGTGGTAGTAGAGTAGGGGGAACACACCTAATGTGTTGTGAATGTATTGTAATGTTTTTTTAAATGTTTTTGTAAACCGACTTCATTTCGTAAACATTTCGCTAACTGCCTTCATTTCGCTAACTGCCTTCATTTCGTTGGACCCCAGGAAGAGTAGCTCCTGCTAAGGGGGAACCATAGTAAATACAAATACACTAACTATCCCATATACAGCTATCCATGAACACATTAAGCAATGAAAACACACAACATATTGTGAAACATGTTCTTTAACAAGTCAGCCAGATTCTAAATTAACAACAGCCGTCCAAGCCAGTCAGAATAAAATAATCCTTCCAGATAGACACCATTTTAAAACCTGTGAATTAATTTATCTTATTTATTGTCTCCAGCAGCAACTGATGTTCTTCTAAAATGTCTGGCCAGTGATCTATCCAGCACACACGCTCCCTCTCTTAGCCCAAGGTTTATGAAGCACACAAACATCTGTGTGGCACACAGAGTGATGGACCTACTGTAGCGTGCTCGGCTTACACCGAAACCTGTTTACTCACAGGCAGGACTCTCTGTTTCGGCTGACTGGCCTGATTGACAAGCACCTGACCGAGAGCTGATTAGCAATCTGTACAGCTCTGGAGGCAGAGTTAAACATACATCAAAACAAAACACACTTAACTTGGATGGGTAGTACTAGCGGGCATGGGAATGAGGGGATGAAGAGAGAAATAAGAGAAAAGAGGGCTGAGTGGAACCAAATGCTCTGCAGGAGACAGAGTAAACAGTGAGCAGAGTGAAAGTTCACTACAGTGTAGACTGAAGAGCCTAGCAGGAATGGGTCAGAACCTAGCTGTAGGTACTGTATTTAGAAGGATCCACTTCAGGATGACTTGGCGTGTGTGTGTGGTGTGTAATGACTTACCATGGTCTCTTTCATGAGGCGGGTCTTCAGCCACTCTTGGACACCTTTCAGATCCAGGTTGACACCTACCAGTCCCAGCTTCCCCCGTCGCTTGATCAGCTGGTCTGGCTTCACTACCAGCCGCTAGGGAACAGACGACACGGGTCGAACTGTTAGCATCACAACACCAGGATAATGGACATAAGTGACTGTGATTTAGTGACCATCCTTAGACTAGACTACTCATGACAGGATAACGTAGTTAGCAATGTGTTAATGTGAGGCTAATTTGTGGTTTATGATAACAGGCTATATGCTGACGATGACGTTTAGGTGTGGCACAAACGGGCGAGTTCACTTCAGGTACCATTACACACTTCAAATCCTCAGCATTTGAAGCCCATCTTGATGAGAACCATATATGTAGATCAGGAGGTAGGTTTCCGGGTCCTCCCTCAAATCAAAGTTTATTGGTAGGGTACACAGATTTGCAATGTCGCAGGTGCGGCGAAAATGCTTGTGTTTCTAGCTCCAGCAGTGCAGTAACACACACATAATGCAAAAAAGTCAAAAATAAATATCAGAATGAGTCTGGAATATTATAGGGCATTTGGAAAGTATTCAGACCCCTTGACTTTTTCCACGTTACAGCCTTATTCTAAAAATGATTAAATAAAAACATTTCCTCAGTCTACACACAATACCCCATAATGAAAGTGAACAGGTATTTTGACATTTTTGCAAATGCATAAAAAACAGAAATACCTAATTTACATAAGTATTCCGACCCTTTGCTATGAGACTCAGAATTTTGCCCAGGTGTTTCTAAAGCTTGATTGGAGTCCACCTGTGGTAAATTCGATCGATTGGACATTATTTGGAAAGGCACACATCGGTTTATATAAAGGTCCAACAGTTGACAGTACATTTCAGAGAAAAAAAAACAAGCCATGAAGTTGAAGGAATTGTCTGTAGAGCTCCGAGACAGGATTGTGTCGAGACATAGATCTGGGGAAGGGTACTAAAACAATGTCTGCAGCATTGAAGGTCCAAGAACATAGTGGTCTCCATCATTCTTAAATCGAAGAAGTTTGGAACCACCAAGACTCTTTCTAGATATGGCCAACTGGACAAACTGAGCAATCGGGGGAGAAGGTCCTTGGTCAGGAAGGTGATCAAGAACCCGATGGTCACTCTGACAGAGCTCCAGAGTTCCTCTGTGGAGATGGGATAACCTTCCAGAAGGACAACCATCTCTACAGCCCTCCACCAATCAGGTCTTTATGGTAGAGTGGCCAGACGGACGTCACTCCTCAGTAAAAGGCACATGACAGCCCGCTAGGAGTTTACTAAAAGGCACCTAAAGGACTCTCAGACCATGAGAAACAAGATTCTCTGGTCTGATGACACCAAGATTTAACTTTTTAGTCTCAATGCCAAGCATTGGGATGGTGACGTCTGGAGGAAACCTGGCACCATCCCTACGGTAAAGCATGGTGGTGGCAGCATCATGCTGTGGGGATGTTTTTCAGCGGCAGGGACTGGGAGACTAGTCAGGATTCAGAGAAAGATGAACGGAGCAAAGTACAGAGAGATCCTTGATGAAAACCTGCTCCAGAGCGCTCAGGACTGGTGTGAAGGTTCACCTTCCAACATGACAACGACCCTAAGCACACAGCAAAGACAACACAGGAGTGGCTTCAGGACAAGTCTGAATGTCCTTGAGTGACCCAGCCAGAGCCTGAACTTGAACCCGATCGAACATCTCTGCAGAGACCTGAAAATAGCTTTGCAGCGACGCTCCCCATCCAACCTGGCAGAGCTTGAGAGGATCTGCAGAGAAGAATGGGAGAAACTCCCCAAATACAGGTGTGCCAAGCTTGTAGCGTCATACCCAAGATTAGAGTTTGTAATCGTGGCCAAAGGTGCTTAAACAAAGCACTGAGTAAAAGGTCTGAATACTTATGTAAATGTGATATGTTTATTTTATTATTATATATTATATATATATATATATATATATATATATATATATATATATATATATATATATATATATATATATATATATATATATATATATATATATATATATATATGTATATATATATACACACATTTGCAAGCATTTGTAAAAACATGTTTTCGCTTTGTCATTATGGGGTGTTGTGTGTAGATTGATGAGCATTTAAAAAAAAAAACGTAAACACACCATTTTAGAATAAGGCTCTAAAGTAACAAAGTATGGAAAAAGTCAAGAGGTCTGAATACTTTACAAATGCACTGTATGTCTAGATATTATACAGTACCAGTCAAACGTTTGGACACACCTACTTTTTCTTTATTTTTTTACCATAGTGTAGAATAGTGAAGACATCAAAACTATGAAATATCACATATGGAATCATGTAGTAACCAAAAAAAAAAGTGTTAAAACAAATCCAAATATATTTGACATATTTGAGATTCTTCAAAGTAGCCAAGAGTGTGCAAAGCTGTCATCAAGGCAAAGGGTGGCTACTTTGAAGAATCTCAAATATAAAATATTTTTTGATTTGATACTACATTATTCCATGTGTATTTCATAGTTGATGTCTTCACTGTTATTCTACAATATAGAAAATAGTAAGAATAAAAGAAAAACCCTGGAATGAGTAGGTGTGTCCAAACTTTTGACTGGTACTGTATAGATTATTTTGTATTTTATTTAACTAGGCAAATCAGTTAAATAAGAACACATTCTTATTTACAATGATGGCCTACCCTGGCCAAGCCCTAACCCGGACAACGTTGGGCCAATTGTGTGCCGCCCTATGGGACTCCCAATCACGGCCCGTTGTGACACAGCCTGGAATCGAATCAGGGTCTGTAGTGACGCCTCTATCATTGAGATGCAGTGTCTTAGACCGCTGCGCCACTCGGGAGCCCACTATATAGACAGTATATGAATCGAAAAGGTGTGTACAGCAGTAGTTATATAGGATGAGCCTTGACTAGAATACAGTATATACATATGAAGTGGGTAAAGCAATATGTAAACATTATTAAAGTGACAAGAGTTCAATAAATCTATGTACATAGGGCAGCAGCCACTAAGGTGCAGGGTAGAGTACCGGGTGGTAACCAGCTAGTAACAGTGACTAAGGGAGTGGTGACTGTTCAACAGTCTGTAGGCCTGGAAATAGAAGCTGTTCATCAGTCTCTCGGTCCCTCCTTCCATTCCTCTGTCCTCCCCCCTCCCCCTGGCTGCTACCTCTCTTGGATCAATCAGAGATGGAGAGAGAAGTGACTTGTGAGATTCGAGCCATTATCATCTGGAGTGCTGCCAGTAAAACCAGGCAGAGGGCCAAGGGCGAAAGTTAATGTCATTCCCTAATCAATCCTGTCACGTGTATCTGGGCCTACACCTGCCCTCCTCCATCCTTCTCCTCCCTTCCTGCATCCAACTTGATAAAGCACTAAAACAGCCTTCCAGGTGAGTGAGTGAGAGAGACAGAGAGAGTGAGATTTTCCCCTCGGAGATGAGTCATACTGTAATTATATTAGGAGTCTGGGAGAAAGAGGGGTCTATCTCTGAGGTAATTATGACTGCTCTTAAAAGAGCGTCTCCTCCCATTGTGGATGTCACTTTTTATTGCTCATGATTCATTCCGATGACGACGTTCATTCTCCTCTACATTGACTTTGCTTTGTTTACATTTTACAGACAGAAGAGTGGCTGGAGTGAACATGGGCCTGCTAAGTGATTGTGTCTGCAAACATTTTTTAGCATTTCACGCAGTCAGGGAAGGTAGATATTGTGATAGTTATAGAGTCAGATTTATGACGACGATGTGGCCAAACTGAATCTACTGCCCGCAATGTAATGTAATCCTTGTTTTGAGCAAACATTTAACCTTGCGTGGATCAGTCATCCTTATGAAGAAATAGTTGATGTCTGAAAAGACAGTCGTGCCATTGACCGTTGGTGTTTGAATGACATAAGAGCTGCTCTTAATATATAGGTATTAGGTCGATATTTGGTTCAAAAAAATAATAATATGGGCCTTCGATGGGTCAGTTATTCCTTACCTCAGTGAGCAGCCAGGGGTGGTCCTGTGCCAGCCGGTCAAAGTCGGTCTCAGTCGTCACGTTGGCATAGCGGAACCGGTTCTGGACAGCTGCAGATGTACAGATATACTTATAGAGGAACTCCTTCCCCGTCTGCTCCGAGATGGCTTTGGCTGACATGGTAGATCAGAGAACAGTGGTCTGAGAGGAGAGAGAGACAGGTCAAAAGAGAGATTAGGTAAACCCGTTTATAACCACAAGTGCATACCAGTACAGGGTGACTAGCTTAAGTATAAGATATTCTAGTTATGTTCCCAAATATGACACATCAGAGAGGATAGGCCTACCTTTAACAACAGCAGCCTCTTACATGATAATGGTATATACTGAGCTATTCATTTACACATACACTGCAGATCAGAGGTCTCTATCTACGTTGTAGGATCTGCCCAGTCATCTCCCTTGATCAGGCAGCCAGTAATGCTGAGGCTAAGTTGATTAGCCCAGGTCTAGGATCTTCACTCTAATGGAATAATGGACCCTCATCTGGCTGCCTCTCAAAAAAAAAAAAAAAAATTCAGGTGAACCCTAAGACAGATGCACAGCTTTAAATCACCAGACAGCACATAGAGGGGGCCTGGAGTTTGTGTAGAGGACAATACCCAGACACACACACACGACTAAGCAACCTTCAGAGAGGCTGATGCATTGCTGTCTCAAACAAACAGAGAAATAATCACCCACACAGACACACCTTGAACCTACTGCTACTAAATAAAAGGGTGTAGTCACTGTTTGTAGTGCTAGGGATAAACCGTTGGTAAAGGACATCTCCTTCTGGTGTGAGGACTCTCTCCTATGAACTACACATTATGAGACGTGTCAGACGTGCAGTCTCATACACAAACAAGATAAGCCTGACGGCCCGATTGTCAGACTACTATGAACTACACATTATGAGACGTGCCAGTGTCAGACGTGCAGTCTCATACACAAACAAGATAAGCCTGATGGCCCGATTGTCAGACTACTATGAACTACACATTATGAGACGTGCCAGTGTCAGACGTGCAGCCTCATACACAAACAAGATAAGCCTGACGGCCCAATTGTCAGACTACTGTGATGTCATGGTCACGTGTATAAACCCTGTAATGGGTGAAGGGTCGTCCTGGTATGACGTAGTGACCTGGAAGTCCATACTAGGGATATTCCCAAGAGACTAATCAAAAGGCAGCACACATGTATACAAATCATACATTAGATATTTGGAGAGGGTCAGGACAAAGGATTTGATCCTTTTTGCAATAATTAAATGTTAATTTAACAACGCTAAAGTTTGAGGGGGACATTTGCACATTGAATTTGAGCAAAAACACCAAAACCCAACAGGATGTGTAAATCAAATGTTGTTTTCCTTTCATGGCAAAGACAAGGGTTGTGACCCTTCCTGGCATCCTCCTGCTAGCTTAAATGAAGCCATATGCTAAATGGGACAAACTCAGTTTCGAATGACTAGTCTACTGGGACCACGTCAGTCCGTCAACCTAGAAAGGCCTTAATCACTCCCTATGTTGCCTCTGCAACAGAACATTCAATATGTTTGAATTTGAAAATTAAATGTTCATTAAATCATGAAGAAATCATCCTGGATATGATACAGAAGAATGTGGTACTTGGATGTCCAGACTCACAGTACCAAACGTGACCAACCTCCAGCCTCCACCACACCACCTGCCCCCTCTTTATCCCCCAGCCCCCCTCTCTTTCCTTCCGATAGCAGAATGTTGCAATTCTTTTGTTATTGATCTGGCCTTGGTTTCCTGCTACACTCACTTAGACAGAGCGTTATCATTTCTTTCACCACAGACCAGATGGATATCAATGATGATAAATGTGTCCCGTTACTGTGCTGACACAAACCCACTCAGTCAGTAGTCTCTGTAATATCACTACTAAGGAAGACAGTAAAACAACAAGTTGCTCTTAAGTATTCTTGCAGTGATGGAGCAGCCAGTCAACTTGCGCTCTGTGTCCTTCATCAGATAAAGAGCCCTGTGGCCTCCCGAGTGGTGCAGTGGTCTAATGCACTGCATCACAGTGCTGCGGCGTCACTACAGCCTGGGGTTTGATCCCAGGCGGGTGTTAAGAAGCGCAGCTTGGCAGGTCTTGTTTTCGGGAGGATGCATGACTCAACCTTCGCCTCTCCAGAGCCCGTTCGGGAGTTGCAGCAATGAAACAAGATCGTAATTGGAGAACATTCAAATGTCACGAAAAAGGGGGTCAAATATATATATATATTTTTAGATAAAGAGCCCTGGTATCTACCAGATAAGGCTTTGCTCTGGGCTGCTGCCCTGCTAGCCCTTGATTAGATAAATGAATGGAGGTGGTGTTGGAGCATCTTCAGTATTGATCCCTCTTCTCCTCTTCTTCCTGAGTCACTATAGCTCTGGTCCGAGGCCAATAGAACACAGGAGGGGAGGAGACAGACTTACTACAGTATATCTGTCTATTTCCCCTCTGCTAGCTGCTTGTCAGAGCTATGAAATATCCAACACGGATAACATTGATCAAGAGCGGTTGAAGCGCAACGCTTGTAGACTGCTATACGAGGCACACAAAACGCACACGAATGAAGGCACACACACCAGAAAATATGCATATCACACACACTTATCAAAACCACGGACACCTACAGCAGAAACACAGGCTTCTTCTCATCAGAAAATCTGATCGCGCTTTTCACAGAAACAGAATTTGTCTTTCACAATACTGAAGTTAGAATGCAATTAACCTTAACCTGGCCTGGTCCCCTACACCTCCAGATTACCTTCCCTTATACTACAACAACACCAAAACATCTGCACCTGGCTCTGACAGGTAGAAATGACAAAAATACCTCAGTGCTACAAAGAAGCATCTGTCTGCCTGCTAGAGAAGATATCTGTCTGGACAATGAACTTGGGAAAAGCAAGGAAGTGGTTTCAAAAAAGCAAGAGCTGTGTTTTGAAAGTGGACTAAAAATGCATGATTTGTGTCAATTAAGATTCTCAAATAATCTTATTCCAAAGTTTATTAAAATGCATGAACACTTGAACATTCTGATTTAAAAAGAAAACCTAAGGCAAAGGTAACTGAACTAAATGACCATCGCCCCGTATCACTCACTTCTGTCATCATGATGTGCTTAGAGAGACTAGTCAAGGATCATATCACCTCCACCTTACCCGTCACACTAGACCCACTTCAATTTGCTTACCGCCCCAATAGGTCCACAGACGATGCAATCGCCTACACACTGCACACTGCCCTATCCCATCCGGACAAGAGGAATACCTATGTCAGCATTCAACACCATAGCACCCTCCAAGCTCATCATTAAGCTTGAGGCCCTGGGTCTGAACCCCGCCCTGTGCAATTGGGTCCTGGACTTCCTGATGGGCCTCACCCAGGTGGTGAAGGTAGGAAACAACACCTCCACTTTGCTGATTCTCAACACTGGGGCCCCACAAGAGTGCGTGCTCAGCCCCCTCCTGTGTAGGTAGACCTTACAGTGAAATGCTTACTTACAGGCTCTAACCAATAGTGCAAAAAAGGTATTAGGTGAACAATAGGTAAGTAAAGAAATAAAAACAACAGTAAAAAGACAGTGAAAAACAGTAGCGGGGCTATATACAGTAGCGAGGCTACATACAGACACGGGTTAGTCAGGCTGATTGAGGTAGTATGTACATGTAGATATGGTTAAAGTGACTATGCATATATGATGAACAGAGAGGAGCAGTAGCGTAAAGAGGGGTTGGCGGGTGGTGTGTTGCGGGACACAATGCAGATAACCTGGTTAGCCAATGTGCGGGAGCACTGGTTGGTCGGGCCAATTGAGGTAGTATGTACATAAATGTATAGTTAAAGTGACTGTGCATATATGATAAACAGAGAGTAGCAGCAGCATAAAAGAGGGGTTGGTGGGGGGCACACAATGCAAATAGTCCAGGTAGCCATTTGATTACCTGTTCAGGAGTCTTATGGCTTGGGGGTAAAAACTGTTGAGATGCCTTTATGTCCTAGACTTGGCACTCCAGTACCACTTGCCATGCGGTAGTAGAGAGAACAGTCTATGACTGGGGTCTGACCATTTTTAGGGCCTTCCTCTGACACCGCCTGGTGTAGAGGTCCTGGATGGCAGGCAGCATAGCCCCAGTGATGTCCTGGGCTGTACGCACTACCCTCTGTAGTGCCTTGTAGTTGGAGGCCGAGCAATTGCCGTACCAGGCAGTGATGTTGCAGCTGTAGAACATTTTGAGGATCTCAGGACCCATGCAAAATCTTTTTAGTTTCCTGAGGGGGAATAGGCTTTGATGTGCCCTCTTCACAACTGTCTTGATGTGTTTGGACCAGTCTAGTTTGTTGGTGATGTGGACACCAAGGAACTTGAAGTTCTCAACTTGCTCCACTACAGCCCCGTTGATGAGAATGGGGGCGTACTCAGTCCGCCTTTTCCTGTAATCCACAATCCTCTCCTTAGTCTTGGTTACGTTGAGTGATATGTTGTTATTCTGGCACCACCCGGCCAGGTCTCTGACCTCCTCCCTATAGGCTGTCTCGTCGTTGTCGGTGACCAGGCCTACCACTGTAATGTTGTCTGCAAACTTAATGATGGTGTTGGAGTAGTGCCTGGCCATGCAGTCGTGGGTGAACAGGGAGTACAGGAAGGGACTGAGCACACACCAATGGGGTCTCCAGTGTTGAGGATCAGCGTGGCAGATGTGTTGCTACCCACCCTCACCACCTGGGGGCAGCCCGTCAGGAAGTCCAGGATCCAGTTGCAGAGGGAGGTGTTGAGTCCCAGGATCCTTAGCTTAGTGATGAGCTTTGAGGGTACTACGGTGTTGAATGCTGAGCTGTAGTCAATGAATAGCATTTTCACATAAGTGTTCCTTTTGTCCAGGTGGGAAAGGGCAGTGTGGAGTGCAATAGAGATTGCATCATCTGTGGATCTGTTTGGGTGGCGTGGTGAAGAAGGCGCAACAGCGCCTCTTCAACCTCAGGAGGCTGAAGAAATGTGGCTTGTCACCTAAAACCCTCAAACTTTTACAGATGCGCAATTGAGAGAATCCGGTCAGGCTGCATCACCGCCTGGTAAGACAACTGCACCGCCCATAACCACAGGGCTCTCTAGAGGGTGGTGCGGTCTGCACAACACATCACCGGGGGCAAACTACCTGCTCTCTAGGACACCTACAGCACCAAATTGTCACAGGAAGGCCAAAAAGATCATCAAGGACAACAACCACACGAGCCACTTCCTGTTCACCCCGCTACCATCCAGAAGGCGAGGTCAGTACAGGTGCATCAAAGCTGGGACTGAGAGACAGAAGCTATTTTTCAATCTCAAGACCATCAGACTTAAACAGCCATCATTAACAGAGTGAGGCTGCTGCCTCCCTACACACTTGAAATCATTGGCCACTTTAATTAAATGGATCACTAGTCACTTTAATAATGGGACTTTAATCATGTTTACATATCTTGCATTACTCATCTCATATGTATATACTGTATTTTATACCATCTATTGCATCTTACCTATGCCGCTCGGTCATTGCTCATCCATATATGTATATATATTCTTATTCCATTCCTTTACTTAGATGTGTGTATTAGCTAGTTGTTGTGGAAGTGATTAATTACTTGTTAGATATTGCTGCACTGTCAGAACTAGAAGCACAAGCATTTCACTACACTCGCAATAACATCTGCTGACCATGTGTATGTGAATAGTCAAAGTGATTTAGTCAAAGACATGCCATAGACATGACTTACCTAGTTAAATAAAGGTTAAATAGAAATAAATAAATGATTCATTCATTCATTATGATTTACATTTTACCAGAATGAAATAGGTGAAAATGATTAAAATGGCAATAAATAACTACATTAAGGGTAATACGGAAATATCTAAACAAATAAACATGCTTTTATGGCATTAGACCAGCCACAGCCCATGAGGCGACACATTTTAAAATAAACTATAGTAAGCTATGCCGTGGCCACAATAATTGTTTCATAATGTCTTCATTCTTTATGAATTCAAGACTGGTACTGTTGATTGACCAGTTCAACTCGTCCTGTCTCTTTCTTTCCCTTACTCAACACACACACACACCACACACACTTTGTGTTAGCTTTTTTTTTTACTGCGCATGTTACACTACTTTATGTAACTTTCAAGTCAGCTTTCAATTACTCTTTGCAATCTGTAAACATCGAAATAAATCTAGATATAGATTTGTCTCACCTTTATATCTTGAGAGTTGTGGAAAAGATCTCCCAGGTTATGTGTTGAGAAGATTTGGATCGTTTCGGATGTGAAACGATTTCAGCCGGCAATTCTAGAAAAGGGACAGTTTGGCTAAAGATACTGCTAACTGCTCCTTCTTGTATCTGTGGTTTAGCTGTCGGCGTGGACCACTGACTACACTTCTGGGTTCTCCTCAGTTTTCTCCCCTCTTCCTATCTGATGATAGACTTGGCTGATATATTCCTGCTCTCCGATTGGGTCACACCACCCCATGGCTGTTGCTTCATAACGCTCACACCCATCTCTCGTTGAAAGAACCGACTTCGCTATTCAACTGTAGGACACCGATTGGCTGGCATTGTCTGTTTAGTATTGTAGCCAATCAGAATGGAATCACATGATCATGTATAAAAGATAGTAAAATTGTCTCCCTTTTTCAATTATACTAATAGTTAATAATCTGAGTACATTCTGGCACCAGTGAACTGAAGTCCATCTACATTACGGCTATTTATATTTCCCGTTGCTCTTGGCCTTGACCATATGTAGATAAATACATAAACATGTAGCCAATGATTCACCAAAGGCATTTTCATTCAGTGGCCTTGAAGTAAATTGTACAAACTGCAGTATTGTGCTTTTTTACCCCTGGTATTTTTATTATTATTTGTGTGAATCCCAAACTATTTGTTTCTTTGTTTGATTAAACAGGATACAGTTTTTTTTTTGTTTTTTTTGTTCTAGTAATATTTGAAAGGGGAGGTGCCTTATGCGCCTCAGGGGGTTTTGGGGCTCCATGCAATCTAAGATCCTTGAGACGTCCAAAGATGCATTTAAACCACACCATGGTTTGTGATGCTCTGTCTTTGGTTATTGAGAAGGCTTTGAAGCCGCCGGTCGGCCATTTTGGCACTCACCAGTAGGAGCAGTACTTCATAGGAATACATTGAATTCTATTTCAATTAAATGTTTCAAGGAAGAAAATAGCATGCATTCAAGTATTTTTTTAGTTGTAGTGGGGACAGTAACATTAGTCATCTAAAAAAATATATACTTTAAGGAAATGTTTTTATATATGTTTTTATTTTTATGTTTAGCTCACATAATATTATTTAAAAGTATGCATTAAGGTGTCTTTAATGGAATAAATATGGCAAAACGAGTGTAGACATTAATAAATGCATTTTATAGCTTCCAAAATATATTTTACAAAGGTTGGGGAGTGCCAAGATGGAGGCAAGGTGGCTTCAACACAACGGCCCTATTAATCATCTAGTGTGTACATAATCTCGATTTTAGTTGAATTTGAAAATGGTTAAGGGTTAAGGTTAGGTAAGGGTTATGGTTAGGGTAAGGAGTTAATGTTAGGGTTTAGGGTAGGAAAGTCTGAAGGAATCCAGATCGTAATAATTGTTTACCTATCCTGCACATGCAGTTATCGCTTGCCTTGCCTTTCATCACATTGTTTTGTATTGCCTTGTGCACAAATCAACAAATTCCAAATAAAATAACGCTAACAAAAATTATGTCAACACCAGCTGTCTAACCAATGCAATATTTTTTCTAGTGTAGATAGCTCATTACGGTATGACGAACAGAACCAGGGTAATACATAAACATGTGTAATAAAATCAGACCATTTCAAGGTGGAAAAATTTCATTTGGTAGGAGCAAGAATATTTTGCATCATATTAGTCAGATGAGCCAAGTGCCCTGTACAGTCAGTGTGTGTAATCCTCAGTCTAGTGCAGCTGGCAATACAGACCTTGGTAAGAGTTGCAATTCTTTCTCTCATACACACCGGTGTGTAAATTAATAATATCAAAACTTGCACAGTTGTGGTGAAATATGGTGCAATGGGAGGTGATGGCACACCACTAGACAGTCTGACAATTGGGTCATTCAACTCAGAGCCTCTCCAGAATAATATGTAACGAAGGTAGGATTGTGGGTGTGCGAGAGCCTGTGGCCTAGGATACACTTCCACAAAAGTGGATGAAACAATGTCACTTCAGTTTTGGGAGATTCAAACATTGACTGGCCTGATAAGAAATATCCTTTAGGTAATGTTCTCTTCATACATTGCACTTATAATATCCAGAGGCTGAGTGCCATCTGCTGGTCAACTTCTCCATCTACAAACAAAATGCCTGAGTCTCACTGTACCTTGTCAAGAGTCAATAGCTTCCTAACTGTTGAAATGGGTACGCAGCAGTGGCGACACAGTCATTCAGGGCAGTCCCACATTTTTAGCACCAAAATATATAGATATTTTTTTTGGGGGGGGGGGGGGGTTGCCTGTTTTGCATGCTATTTTGGCATTAATTCATGTCACATGTTTGCAAACAATGTAAAAAATATATATGTCATTGAGTTAAAAAAGCTGCATACAAACATGGTCTCTTTTTTGGTTCTTGAGTAAGGCAGCTCCAAAATGCAGGTGTTCAAGCCTAGTTCGGTGCTTCTGTGGTGGTGGGGCAAGCCAGCAGAAAATACGGAGTGTTGCGCCATGATTGGCTCAGTGTTCTGTCACTCATGGGGACACTACGTCACCACCAAGTCTAAGGGTAGAGCTCTAAAATTCTAGCCCCTTGGGTGCTGCCATAGAGTTACATTAGAAGTGCCCATCCAAGAAGGCTCAAGCTCATTGGCCACAGATACAATTATGTCACATCACGTTATATCTACAGTAGCTTTGATTGGACTGATCATTTCAACATCATACTTTCAAAATCTTAGCTAGCCGTCATCATCGTGAATCAAGTCGAAAATCTACTGGCAAATCCTTTTTAATCCTTGTCATACAAAGAGAAATAACGAAGAGAAATTATAGATACAACATATCGGTGCTCATCGGCCATTGGACATAAACATTACACAACAAGTTGGAAATCGCAAATTCAACAATGAAGGCTTTGGAAGGAATCAGTGGCTAACTGCTAGCATTGCAAAGCAATCATTAGTCTGCTATTCAGTGGAGTGGCTGTGTGGTCCCAAGTCTAAGATTATGGGTCTATTTTCCTAGTTTAAAATTATAAACATTCAATATTGGCCATGCTGTCAATGAAGCATGATTTGTGCCGCACTCAAAACTGTAAAATCTGACTTTAGTGAGTTCAATACAACTGGGAACTCTGGGAAAATGAGCTACGACTGGGAAAATACGGTTTAAAATTTCATCCAACTTGGAATTGTAAATCGGGAACTCGGGCCTCTTTCTAGAGCTACGACCTGAAGATCACTGACGTCATCATGATACAACTCCCCCCCCCCGAGTTCCCAATTGTTTTGAATGCACCATAAATCCAGAGAATGCCACTTTAATGACAAAGTTTGATGACAAAAAATGTTCAAGTGAGCACAGTACAAGGTGAGTCCAAAAATGTATTGTATTGCATAAATTAAATATGCCGGGGAGATATGTATACTGTAGCTAAGAAAGTAATGTGCGGTGCACATGTAGTCCATAACTGTTTTTTGAGAAATGTTATTAAATATTGTAAGAGCTTTCATTGTCTGCTTATATGCCGCCTTTATTTATGTTACAGTTCTGACTTGGTGTACAGGGAGGGCACAGTAAGAACAGCCCATGTTCTGAATTCTGTCACTGTACATTTCAAAAGTGCTGAGCAAAGTTTTGACTACGTCCATCCTAGCTTGCTCATGTCTTAATTGAAATTACAGATTGCCTCTAATCTGCTTGTCGTCCCCTTATGCCATTGTTTGTACATCTCAATTTTCAGTAGAAACCACATTTCTTTAAGCAAGTCAGCCATGAGCCATTTAAAACATTGTTAAATTTAAAGGCAGTAAATGAGGCCGAATGAACTGTGTCGCTGTCAGACAAGGCTCCGCTGATAGCCAGCTGTAGCAGTGGTATAGGCGCAATTAATGTACTGTATACATTCTGCCTGCGGCTATGCAATCCTGACCTGTTCACCGGACGTGCTACCTGTCCCAGACCTATTATTTGACCATGCTGGTCATTTATGAACATCTTGGCCATGTTGTTATAATCTCTACCCGGCACAGCCAGAAGAGGACTGGCCACCCCTCATAGCCTGGTTCCTCTCGGTTTCTTCCTAGGTTTTGGCCTTTCCTAGCCAACGTGCTTCTACAACTGCATTGCTTGCCGTTTGGGGTTTTAGGCTGGGTTTCTGTACAGCACTTTTGAGATATCAGCTGATGTACGAAGGGATATATAAATACATTTGATTTATAGTGTTGTGGCTTTGCTGGCATCCCACTTATGTCTCACTGAGATTTACATGCTTAATTCACCACTGGTGTAGAGACGAAAAAACAGTCTTGAACAGGGTGTAACAGTAGAAATTGCATTAGACAATATTTGCCGCAAAACAAATTCCTTTATTAAGTGTACAAAACATGTGCAAAAATAGTGACTCATTGGAAGAAATACACAAGCATGGCTTTGCCCTAAGAGACCTACACATCAGTCATGAAAAGACAGTGAATACATACAACTGGACATGCGAAAACTATGGTTGACAGAAAGAGGGATGATCCCAGGCTGCAGTCGCCTATACTACAGAATATTGCAAATTGTGGCCTTGGTTTCACAGCATTTGATAAGTACCAAGTAAGTGCCAGCTAATCAAACAAACTGCACATTCATCAGCATTCTCCCTTTGATTTCTGCTGCATCGTGCAAAAAGAGTTAATTAGGAATGACCTCGATGAATGACATTCACAGTTCATCAAATCAAGCACACAGACACCCTTTTGGCCCATGAGCTACTTATGAAATTACCCAGCTCTTTCCTTCGTACTAAACACACACATACAAATGCAAACACATGACAGGGCCGACTGACTAAATCACAGGAAATGACCAGTGTCACGAGAAATTACTGAAAGAGATGTGCAACTTTTTGCAAAGAAGCTAATCATGACTAGAACTACATCAGCTAAACGGAAAAATCTGGCATGCGATGAAAATACTATTTGAGCCACTCACACCAAACATGAAAACACATCTAAATGCTTAACACTGACATATGCGGAAGGGGTTGTATATAGTGTTAGACGTGAATTGAGTAGGGAAAAATAGTGGTCACAAACGGGGAGAAGCGGTACTAGGTACAGCAGTACTACATCTGAGCCATGAAATCAGGCCTTGTCTACAGAAATCCTATCCAATTGCAACTATGGCACTAAAACGCATGACAAGACACTGAACAAGATGCTAAGCTTGACCTAAACTGTGGTTTAAAGGCCTCTTGGGTTGTGCAGCAAAGCAATAGAGAAAGGCACACAGCTTGTGGATTTGGGGTGGATATCCAAGACGCCTCCCAAACCCCAAAAGTAGCACAAACACAAACCTCCCCACAGACAAATCAGAACACTAGTACGCCACTCATCCCGAGCCATCCTTTACCACCACCTTCCCCCTCTCCTTTACAGTATGGTGCACTTTTGCTTCTTCTTCTTGTCCCCGTCTTTCTTGGTCGTGTCGGCCTTCTTGGGCCCGTAGAGGCTGGAGAAGCAGGCCTGGGCGGAGACGGGCTCCCTCAGACTGAGCAGCCACCTCCCCTTGCCGTAGTAGGCCAGGGAGCCGAGCTCCATCTCCTCCACCAGCTCTCCTTCCTGACCCTCTTTCTGTAGCGCTAGGATCTCCAGCAGGTCAAAGCCAGTCTGCTGTGGCTCAACCCCCTCCGCACAGCCCAGGGTGATGTGGGCACGGCTGCCTGCGGGCAGGGTGGCGGCAGCCGGGACTAGAGGGACTGCCTCCTTCTCAGCGTCGGCAGGCCACAGGGTTAACTGATCCTCAGAGAGTGAAACCCGGGCACCAACAGTGCGAGGTGTGACGAAGAGGGCACTGAGGGACAGCTCGAACGCAGAGCCATACAACTCTTTAACAATCTAGAGTGGGAAAAGAGAAAGAGGTCGTTTCAAAATGGTCCCCCGAAAAGTGAAAATGCATTTAAACAACGCACAGTTCAGATTTTAAATTCATAAAACAAGGCCAATTTGAGCTGTGTAGTAAATGGGTTAATAGGATGAGGATGCATTTTACAAATATTTCCCATCACCAATATACACCAAACAAAAATATAAAAGCAACATGTCAAGTTTGCCCCATGTTTCATGAGTTGAAATAAGAAATTATCCAAACGCACAAAAGGCTTATTTTGTGCACACATTTGTTTATATTATATCCGTTTGTGAGCATGTCTCCTTTACCAAGATAATCCATCCACCTGACAGGTGTGGATTTCAAGAAGCTGATTAAACAGCATGATCATTACACAGGTGCACCTTGTGCTGAAGACAAAAGGCCACTAATTTGCAGTGGTGTTACAACAATGCCACAGAAGTTGAGGGAGCATGCAATTGGCATGTTGACTGCAGGAATGTCCACCAGAGTTGTTGCCAGAGAATTGAATGTTAATTTCTCTAGCATAAGCTGCCTCCAACATGATTATAGAGAATTTGGCAGTACGTCCAACCGGCCTCACAACCGCTGACCACATGTAACTATGGCAGCCCAGGACCTCCAGGACCGCCCAGGACCTTCACCTGCGAGATTGTATGAGACCAGCCACCTGGACTGCTGATGAAACAGATTAGTATTTGTCTGTAACAAAACCATTTTATGGGGGAAAACATTCTGATCGGCTGGGCCTGGCTCCCAAGTGGGAGGCCCACCACTGCACCCCTGCCCAGTCATATGAAATCCATAGATTAGGGCTTAAATTAATATATTTAAATCGAGTGATTTCTTTATATGAGCTGTAACTCGGTAAAATTGTTGCGTTTTATTTTTGTTCAATATTCTTTCAGACTTACTGGTTTGTCTGCATATTCCTTGGCTCCCTCAGCCTTGCCATAGTCACAGAATTTGGTAGTGCAATGAAGAGCTCCATTGGCTTGGAAATACTGCTCCAGGTCCACCTCTTTCTCAGCCTCAACAGTGACTGAAAAAAACAAAGCAAGCTCAGTTGTCACAGTCAAGCTCAAGAGACTAAAATCTGATTTAGATATAAACAATATAATTGTGTGTATCACAAGACAGTTGTGCTGAACTCACAGTCAGGCAAGTGCTTCTTGAAGGCCTCAAGCGTGTCCAATGTCTTCAGGAAATCCATGGACGTGCACCTGACCTTGTCCTGGATGCCAGGGAGAAGGAACCAGCCAAAGAAAAGGGGCAGGGATGTCTCCTCAAGAGGAACTTTCATGGCCTGGATCTGGGATTCCTCTAGCCCCCGCAGAGTTCTCTTGGCCAACTGTGGCAAGTCTCTGCTCCACTCAGTGCGGGGCTCCAGAAACATGGCCACCAGCCGGTGCTGCTCTGCTACCTCCCCCAGACGGGCCAGCCGATCATGGGTATGGTTGGTGTCATCCACCACAATCACTTGAGCAGATGTTCCTACACTGCAGCAGGCTACCACAGCATCGTCAAAAGCCTTGTACCCATCTGCCGATGCTTCTGGACTCTCTGGTTTCACACCATGGTCATCAGCACAGCAGACAGTGCAGAGACCCTGGTAGCTATCTGCAATGGCACGTGCCAAGAGGCTCTTGCCGCTGCCGGGGAGGCCTCGGAGGATGATTAGAGTGCGAGAGGTGCGAAGGGTGGCTTTGGTCTGCTCATGCTCCAGGAAAGCGAAAGACAAAGTGCCAGGAGCAGGGACCTGCTCGACAACTTCTGCCTTCTGCTGCTCCACTGCATCACCTTCTGCCTGTTTCTCTGACCCGACTTCTTTTTCAATTTCAGCTTCTACCAGTTTCTTTTCCATCACAGTCTCAGCTGCTACTGTCTTCTCTGCTTCCACCATCTTCACAGTCTCAGCTGCTACTGGTTTCTCTGCTTCCACCATCTTCACAGTCTCAGCCGCTACTGGTTTCTCTGCTTCCACCATCTTCACAGTCTCAGCCGCTACCGGTTTCTCTGCTTCCACCATCTTCACAGTCTCAGCCGCTACCGGTTTCTCTGCTTCCACCATCTTCACAGTCTCAGCCGCTACCGGTTTCTCTGCTTCCACCATCTTCACAGTCTCAGCCGCTACCGGTTTCTCTGCTTCCACCATCTTCACAGTCTCAGCCGCTACCGGTTTCTCTGCTTCCACCTTCTTCACAGTCTCAGCCGCTACCGGTTTCTCTGCTTCCACCTTCTTCACAGTCTCAGCCGCTACCGGTTTCTCTGCTTCCACCTTCTTCACAATCTCAGCTGCTACCGGTTTCTCTGCTTCCACTTTCTTCACAGTCTCAGCCGCTACGGATTTCTTTGGCTCTGGTTCCGGTACAATTTCAGCGTCGGTCGCTCTGTCTGCCTCCACTTCCTTTACAGTTTCAGGCTCCGCTGGCATCTCTGGCACCACCTCCAACACAATACCAGATTCTGCCTGATTCTCAGATTCCTCAGGCCCTTTCTCTTCTGGTTCGAGCAGTTTCACGTCCTCAGATTCTGGCTGTGTGACAAGCTCGGGCGCTGCCTGCTCAGACAGTTTAACAGCCTCTGGGACGGGTTCTGCTATTTTCTCTGGCGCAGTTTCAATGTTATTCTCTGCTAGAGGCTCTGGTGTTCTCTCTGGCATTGGCTGCTTTTTAGGCTCTGCGGTCTGGATGTTTTCACGTTCTACGTACATTGCTGTAGCTGGCTCAGAGACCTCTGTTGAGCTCTCTAGTTCTGGTTGTTTTTCTGGGTACTTCTCTGCTTTAGTCACAACTTCTGTAGAGGTCTCTGGAACCTTCTCAGGAGATACAACCATTTTCATTGGGGATTTTTCTGCTTTAGGCGCCGTCTCTTGCGTTTCTTCTGACGGTCCTGATTCTGTAACCACATCTTGCAAATGCTCCATTTCTTGCCTCGTCACTGGTGATTCTGCAGGATCTATTGGAGAGTCGTGTTGTGACTGGGGGCAGTCTCCTGCTCCAGTCTCCTGTTGCTCTCGAGTCTCTGATGCGGTGTCCAACACCTGGTTCTGCTCAGCATCCATATCTGGGTTCCTCAATGGACCTAATGATAAACACTGGTTTAGACAAAAGACTTAACGTGAAAATACATGCAATGATATGATACAAAATTAAACTCATACAAATTCAATACTTAGGGAAAACAGGAACTTTATCAAAATAAAACTGTACAGCATACAAACAATGCAATGGCGCTGGAATTCATTTAAACTTCAAGCTGTTAAAAAAGACGAAATTTGACAACTCTTCCCTTGTGCAAATATTTGGGATACCACACTTATCTTAGTGAGGGAGTCAAATTATATACTTTGGTTTTTCTAATAAGCGTTAAAGGGAGCAGCAGATTCCTTATTTAATTACTGCACTGCAGCGGTTTCGCTGTGTCGCCCCTCGAGTCCTGCCGACTCAGTGCTCATCGTGGGCAAGGCCTCTGCCAGGTTTGACAAAGGCATTGGGTGGTTGGCTTGGCTCTATCGACCTGATTAATACATGGTTTAAGCACAGCTGGCATATTTGGAGTGGTGTGTGAGACGAGGATGTGTGTAATGTATGCCTTCATGGCTCAATTCTCAAAATCCACATAACCGGCTGCATTATACGTGTAACGTTAGGTGGGGAAGACGTAACTGGGAAAGAAACAAACGTCAATTAGAATGCATGAACATTCATCCATAAAACCGATCAAATATGCATCACCAATTTAGTACGGAATTAGATTGATTAATTAAAAAGATTCAGATATAGGCTACGCAAAATTGGCGAATAAAAAGTAGAGGCGTGCTCAGCCTCCGAAGACTAGGCCGGGGTGAGAAATGAACACCTGCGACTGATTAAACCAACCTTTTGTGTGGACAAGGGCTCGTATAGCCTCTTTAAAAACGCACTTGAATAAAAATCGCAAGTAACACCAAGAAAAGTACGCAGAAATGATAATTTTTGAGTAACAGACGGTCAGTAGCACAATGGACTACTGGTTGGTGAAATTAGACGACAAAACAAAAAAAATCATGGTCATCCCGTTACAGGCTAGAAAAGTTGCCCAAGAAACAAAACGACATTCGAATCAGCTCAAATGCCAATATTTATAGGAAGTGAATATTTAGTAAAAAACAGTCAGATGAGAATAATGTTTAAAGTGCAACAGTGTAAACGCGGCTACTATCATCTAACAATGAAATGGTGAAACGGGGAGTGGCTGCAATGCAATCACCACGCTACAGATAAAACTAATTCAGCGTGGCAATGTCATGTCCAGATTTAGATGCCACATTTGAACAATAACGGTAGCCTATTTCAAAGCTAAAGAAATTGTATGTCTGAAATGCGACTATTTCTGAAAATGTTGATCACGTCAGTCAAGTTCCAAGATCGTACAATATGACAGCAGCTTCTAATCGGGCGATTTAGGATAACTACCATATTGCTATGAATGGGACGAGATTACCGACGGATGTTTCTTACCGTGCCTGTTGTGTCAGGAGTATGCCGCTGACTCTGCAATTTAAGCGTTTTCAAAGCTGGCAAGCAGTGGAGAGTAGGCGCTCCGCGCAGAAATCTGCCCACAACACGCAGGAAACAAAACGGAAACTACTGTCTCTTGAGCACGCGCAAGGCTTCGTGCTCTTGAGGGTGGGGTGCTTCCTATCGTTTGCGCGCCCCCGCTCTTATCAACGCGAACGGCCCAGCAATGACAATGTAGACCTGGCTCCTGGCTGAGAATAAAGTTAAATATGAGTTTAGTTGAATTGAAATTCCACAAGCCATGGCAATAATGCCAGAAAGTCTGATAATTCATGGCATAAGTGACAACAATGAGTCATTTTATATTTTGGCAGTTAATGATTTTAGGTCCACTTCCACAACACATACTCCTTGAAAAATAAAGCTCTGTATAAAAATGTTTCCAGAAACGCATGTTTCGTACAGGAAATTTGCTCAACAGTTTGGGGACTTTATGAGATTAGTTGAGTCTAATCAATTTCTGATCTGATCTGAACATGGCAGGATTTCTTAATACCCATATTAAGGGAACCAGCTACCTAGTGAATAACAGCATTGTCAGCATGCCATTCTGAAACAATGATATCAGAGTGCAGAAGTAAAGGGAACGAGCCTTGTTATCAGATAGAAAAACACCACAGCGAAACGTGTACACAGTTCTAAAGAACTGTAAGATGACTTTTGACTGGGTGCATTGTGCCAGTCAGTACATGTCTGTTGTTTTTGTCTCCAATGGCCTGCTTATATGCACATTGGCACAGGTAATTAAACCCAAGTTACCCAACACCTGCTAGCAGGTTCTGCAGAAAAATGTGCCAGATCAGCAAAAGTTCATGAGTTTCATAAGGCAATCGAAACACATCTTACCCATCTTCCTAACCTATATTTCCTTGTATAAAGCTTCTGGGCAATTCTCTCGGTCTCTCAGATATTGTTAATCTAATTAAAACTACCATGTGTGCCAAGTGCCAACAACTCAACACACAGTAAGTAATTGCTTTCTGGATCATTAGTCGGTGGCACGTTACACTGCAAACAAAAATGACTCCAAAACACTAGGCAAGGCATAACAAAACACTTTATTAATGAGACACTACAAAACACTACATTGGAAACGGGCATTTATTGCAATACTACAGGAAACACATAAATGAAAAGGAAGACTTCAAATTATACTACATAGCTGTAATGATTGAATCCCTGTGTAGATGAATAATAGATTTTCAAAGTAATACATCATAGGATAAATCGATTTTGTTCCCACCCAAGTGAAGTCCTTTCCTCAGCTGTATCTCCTAAGTTTATTCTGTAAGGGGTATGTACATTTTGTATGTGTGCAATGTTTCTATTTCTAAATACGTAAATCAAAAAATAAAATAAAAGTATGCAAAAAAACTCAAGTGGAGGTCAGAGAAGCATGTTTAAAAGACTGTTTTTATTACATTGTCTTTGAAAATCTGTCTGTGGCTCCTCTTCAGTCATCTTCTAATGAGCACTCATAAACGTTGCCTTGCCTCACGGAGAGCCTAAATAAGGGCATAAAATATTGTATCAGTGAGCCATTGTGATTTGACAATAGGAAAGAAGTGACTTGAATTGACAAGGATGATCAGGTAACCTTCTGGATGGCATCCCTAGCAGGGTCATCCTGGAGAACCTTAGCCCTGTCCAAAGCTCTTTCAAAGTGGGCAACACCGGATTTAAAGTTGCCAAGCTTCACTGGGAGGGGACACATAAGGAAATGACTGTTAGGACCAATTTAATGCTATGACTAAGATCAAGTAAACCAAGACTAATCACAGTCTCCATGAAATCAACACTCGATTTCATAGAAACTTTGGACACAACACTCGTGTCCAAAGTTTCTATGAAATCAACACTCGTGTCCAAAGTTTCTATGAAATCAACACTCGTGTCCAAAGTTTCAATGAAATCAACACTCGTGTCCAAAGTTTCTATGAAATCAACGCTCGTGTCCCCAGGTTGTAATTCAAAAGAATCAGCATTGATCAGAATTGCACGGACATTTTGCCATTCAACCCCAGAAAGTCAAGGGAAAGGGGATACCTAGTCAGTTGTACAACTGAATGCATTCAACCGAAATGTGTCTTCCACATTTAACCCAAACCTTCTGAATCAGAGAGGTGCGGGGGGCTGCCTTAATCGACGTCCACGGCATCGACGCCAGGGGAGCAGTTGTGGGGGTTTACTTCCTTGCTCAAGGGCAGAACGGCAGATTTTTCCACCATGCTGGTTCGGGGATTCGAAACAACACTGTACCAACACTCTATCCTCTAGGCTACCTGCCGCCCCTCAATGAAACCACAGTACATAAAAAATAAATTTTATTAATTTGATCAAGCTCAGACATGAGATAATTATATTTTCTTTAAGAGTCTGTAAAGATGAACATAAAATACATGCCAGGGAGCCTTTGCTATACACATCACAACTTATCAACGACTCAAACAAGGGAAGGGTTCCTCCACACTTCTACCTGCACTTACTCTCGGACTGTGCTACCAACACACAGGCGTTCAGTTGCCACTTCTCATCAGCGATTTCATCGGCCACAGCGAGTGAGCGAACGCCGTAGTCCCGGGCCTCGGTATGACGCTTCAGCTCCAGGTAGCAGCGGCCTATCTCATGGAACAGCCAGGTCCTCTCCAAACCGCCACTGGCCAGGGGGATCTTTTCCTCCCAGCTGAGAATGGAGAAGCAAATACACAAACACAGTGAATAGAATGACACAGTGAATCCATACATTAGGAGTCCTTTGTATTAAAGAAAACTATTTGCTTCATCACACAATCAAAACAGATAAAAACACAGATGTGATGCCATATACTTTGAGTTTCCACTTACGCATCGATGGCCTGTGGGAACTTTCCTATTCTGGCGTACACTCGGCCAACATTATCAAGTGCCCTTGACTTTGCCTCTGGGAGTTTGCTGTTGGACAACAAAGAAAGTGAAAGAACACTGTTCAAAAAATAAGATGCAGTGTGTGAAAAGCACTTGATTTGAAATGTGGGTTGTTAGACAATCATATACTCTCCCCTACGTATTTATTACGTATTTTGGCTCTATACGCCAGCATTTTGGACTTGAGATCAAATGTTTTATATGAGGAGACAGTACAGAATGTCACCTTTTATTTGAGATTATTTTCATACATATCTGTTTTACCTTTTAGATATGAATGCACTTTATGTATCTAGTCCCCCCATTTGAAGGTGTCAAGTATTTGGACAAATTCACTTAGTGTATTAAATGGAGTCAAAAATGTAGTATTTGGTCCCATATTCCTAGTACGCAATGACAACGTCAAGCTTGTGACTCTACAAACTTGCTGGATGCATTTGCTGTTTGTTTTGATTGTGTTTTGGATTATGTTGTGCCCAAAATAAATGAATGTATAGAGAAAATAATGTATTGTGTCATTTTGGAATCACTTTGATTGTAAATAAGAACAACGTTTCCGAACACTTCTACATGAATGTGGATGCTATCATGATTAAGGATAATCATGAATAATGATGAGTGAGAAAGATGTACAAAGATCATGCCCCCAATACATGCTAACCTCTCAACATAAGAGGGGAAGTTAGCATTTGATCTCCAAAATCCTGCCGTATAGAGCCAAATTAAACATTTTAGCCTCACTATCAAAATAAATGCGTAGTTGAGTGTACCTTTCAGACTGAAATTAAGTGTCCACTCCACAGCACTCACCATTGTCTGGCGAGGTCCAAGTCCTTCAGATGGTTGTCTAGGGCTCTGTCCATTTTCCCCAGGTCAATCAGGGCATTTCCAATGCAGCTGTGAAGGTTCCCCAGCACCTCTTTCTTATTGGGAACCACCTCCTCTGACCAGCATTGAACTGACTTCAGGACCTCCCGAGCTTTCTTCAGGCTGCTCTCTGCATTGCCTGCAGTCAAAGCTTAGAGGGGGGGAACATCTGTTTACTATTGACCAGGATGTATTGATAAGCATCAAACTACCATATTCATCCTTGGGTCTGTTCTGTCTTACCTGCATCAATCTCTTCCAGGCTCTTGAGTACAAAACGGGTGGGATCAGAGGGAGGGTTCTGCCGGGTCTTGTTCCACTTCTGCTGCATGAGCTTGCGGTCTCTCTCCCGTGCGTAGATGGGCTTCTGCTGGCGCCAGAACTCAGTGCGTGTGTCCAGATAGGTGATGCAGTTGAGGATGAGGTCCTGCAGTCTCTCCCCATCCCGCATCTTACCTTTCACCAAGTCTGGAGGCCATTTATGACTTTGACTTTAATTGAATATTTGCCCTTTACCACACACACACTGGGCTCTGTAATTCATGCTGATAATAATGACTGTGTAAGGGAAATTAAAAGACACGTAGAGGCCAATTCTCCAGATAGGGTAGGTGATAAAAGAGCATCTTCCCAAGTGTGACAGTGTATTGATTGTGTACTGAAACTCAAAGGAAATAGTGAAAATACAAGAACATGCTAAGTAAAATATGTTTGGCTGCGCCACCTTCATCTTTCAGTAGCTTCTCTAGGTACTCCTTATCGCTGTAGAGCTCTCCCAGAAGCTGCTTGGCTGTCTTCTCACTCTTAGGCGTCTTCTTGTTCTGCTGCCTCATCTCCCTTCTCAGGGGGTGAATCAGCCCCTTCGGTCGTCCCTTCTTCACCTGCCAATCAACCCCACACACAGAATTCATCATGAGGATGACATACATGTCGAGGTGGGAGGAATTATGAAAAATATGCCGCTTATCGTCTCAAGGCTTTACCACTGACTCACCTCATCGGCCTTGTGGAAGAAGGACAGGTCGCCCTTGTTTTCCAGTTTCACAGATGAGGGGCCTGAGGTGGTAGAAAGGTAAGATATTTAGAAAACCAGATGGAAAACTTACAAAAACGGCATTAATGAGAACAATGAGGTACTCAATCTGTTGGTCTTTTACAAAAATATTTTTTGACCCAGTACTTACTGCCCACAGAGTTGTCAATAGCCTCTTGGGCCTTCTGGATTCCCAGTCTAAATTCCTGCAGCTCTGGCCTCAGTTTGTGCCCCCTGTGGTAAAACACCAGGGCAAACTCAAAGTCTCCCATGGTGTATAAAGCTTCCGCTTTCTGATACAAACCCTGGGAAATGAGGAATACAAATAAATCAATGGATTTTGCTTGGGAAATTATGACTAAACAGAAACAACAGTGTGCCCTAGTGGTCATTGAAAATAAAAAAGATTTGAAATTCAGTACAGTAGCTGGCCAACAGGGGAATCTGTTCCGTTCCAAACAAAACAGACAATAAAAAGCTTCCCTGAATAACACTGGCTGAGAGACAATACAATGACAGCTACACAATAAAACCAAAGGCTGAAAATAGAACAGGGCTGAATAATGATGCCCAATGTTTAAATTGCACCTTGAAGAATTCTTTGTCCTCCTTGAGAGAGGCCTCTGCATCCCTCAATGCATTACCAGAATCTCCCATCTTTACATAACATTTGGATCTGGCAACCAGACAATTTTTGTCATCTGGCTGAAGAATCAATGCCTGAAAGAAATGTATGAACTGTCATTAGCTACGAATACAAACTTGACATACATGCAGTGTAGACTTGAGTAGCAAAAACGCCACCAGCCACCGACTGAGGAGACAGCCCAAACGACTTGGCAACCAGCACATGCGTTTTCGATTGACAGCTGAGTAACAGAAGAAATTGTCTAAATGCATATACACAGAGATTGCATTCAACCACAGCAAATTGATTATATGGTCATCGCTAAATAGCTAGCTATAAGTGGCTAAATGTTTATTGTTTAGCTATCATTAGAGCTACCCCACAGATATCATCTTTCCTACTAGTCCCTTCCTGGACACCCAAGATTTAGCATTACAAAAATCATGTGATCTAAGGTCATGATGTTTTGACTGCAGTCAACTGCAAGTTTCTTCTCATAACTTCATCCATCTCTTGCATTGTGGGAGGCTCTATTGCCAACCAATCATTCGTTTTTTTTTACATGACCAAAGACATGACTGAAACAGGAACCAACTGTGCCGTGATGTGAATGTGATGTTTGAGGCGCTCTCTCACTAATTGATTGTACAATGTACACACGTATGATTTCCGTTTGTGCTTAGGAGACATGTTTTTTTCAACATTATAATGAAAGCATTTTATAAACAATGGCAACACTGCCATGTTGATCTGAGCCTTGCTGTTGGAAAACCACATTAGTGTCCGACTTTTGGCTGTGTGAGATATACCTCCCCAGTCGGTTGCTTTAGCCTTACCACTCAAACACGCCCACTCTTTTCACCATTTCTCCCAGTGGGCGGTGCTATCCATCATGGTGGGCGTGGGTTTCAAAGTGCAAAGACTATCCGATGAGCGTCCACGTTCAACCGAGAACCCTCCACCTGGGACCTCTTTCATACATTTCAGCCAGACTCGACCCTCAGGACCCAAGGGGTGCACCTATTGGTTTTTGCCCTAGCACTACAGAGCTGATTCAAATAATCAACTCATCATCAAGCTTTCATTATTTGAATCAGCTATGTAGTGCTAGGGCAAAAAACAAAATGTGCAACCCTCGGGTTTACAATTGCACTTTCATATCAGTACATCATTTCGCTGTATTTGAACTAACAATAGCTAGCTACCAGTGGAGGCTGGTGGGAGGAGCTATAGGAGAATGGGCTCATTGTAATGGCTGGAATGGAATAAATGAAACGGTATCAAACATTTCAAACATATGGAAACCACGTTTGACTCCGTTCCACTTATTCCAATCCAGCCATTACTCAGAGACTGTCCTCCTATAGCTCCTCCCACCAGCCTCCACTGCTAGCTACCAAGTGGGTGGACCAGTTTTCCCAAATGTGAACAGTGTGTAAATTAACGTCAAGTTTTGCTTGCTAGCCAAACAACAACGGCAATGCCACTATCAAGACAATATACTATGAAATATATGAAACTGATCATGAGTAGATTTAATTTCACTACGATTGGTAGGTCAACATGCAATAATACCTGTATACTGTCTCTCACTGACATTAATAATTTGCATTGCTGGCTTCATTAAAAACAGTTAATCTGATGGATTTTGGATGTCCTTGGTCTTTTTTTTACACGAGGCCAACTTTAGCCTATTATCCTGGAGGCATACTTACACACCCTGTCTCATTACTTTGCGGGAATGATATCTTTCAACTTTAAACCAGGGTCAGCATTATGGGCGGGCCTTAGGGGGCCTGGTCGCCCTACCATACCTCCTTGCCCATCATCCAAATAAAAAAAATGTCAATGGGGGAGGATGGCCGCGACGTGTAATGGCGGTGGGGCAAGAGAAGCATGGCAAAAATGTTGGACAAAGGGACGAGAGGTCGGAAAAGAGATATTGGGGGTAACAATATGATGTTACTGTTGAAATGGTTGTTGACATGCTGAACAATCCTAAAGGTGGAGTGTTTCAACAGGATATAGATCAAGTTTAATGGGGTTGGGGTGTGGTAAAAGTTAGGGATTTATTTGGTTTTTAATTTTATGTTCATGGTAGTACAGAATAGGGACAGATCATGATTGATCGTACATTCCAGCACAGTAGGTGCACTTTAAACGCTTGTTTGCGGACCATCATCATATTATATCGAAGAAGAAGAAGTGTAATGGCGACTGTTAAGAGTTTCTTGAGTCGACGCTACATGGCGGAAAATTCAAGAACTTTGATTTGCTATGCTCTCCAGAGCTGAGGGCTGTTGAAATGAGTGATAACTGGGGTGGTGTTAAATGTTGAGAAACAACTGAAATTGAAGATTCCCGGTGTCTGTGACGCCTGCCGTTTGGTGTGACGCAGACCCGGTGGAGAGCGTGGTGAAACAGAGAAGATACTGTCTGTCCTGCTGAGTTTTGATGCAGAGTCTTTACCAGACAATATCAAGTTAGGAGGTGTCAGATATCCTGTGGGAGCTTTGGTCCCGACCCCTAGTTTGGTAACAGCTGCTGTACAGTAACCAAATAAACATCTGCATTTTGAGACAGTATTTTTTTTTTATTGAATTAGAATATATTTTATTAACAAAAACACAAAGATGTTGATGAAAAAGTACTGTAGATGCTGTTTTTCATTTTTTATAATACTGGGCTTGCAGTAGTAATGGATGTGAGTTACAGTTCACACCTTGATGAGCAATTAAATTGGACAATAGCTAGCCAAAACGCTCATAACAGCTAATTAGTGCTGGAAACTAATTTGAATGATTGTATAGAAACACACATGCCACATAACAAACAGTTACCTTATAACAAAATAATCTATATCATAAACTGCCTCAATGGCACCCTATCAAATAGAAATGAGTTTAGATGAATATATGGCTTAACATCTTTATTTAACACAGTGTGAAACTGAAGTTTATAAAAAAAAATACAGTTTGCTGCCCATTAGAAAGAAAAGAAGGCGACTAATTTATTCTAGATAATCGTTCATTCAGTTAAACCCATAAAACTGTCGACAACGTGGCCTTATTTTGTAGTCTTACTGTAGGTCCGCAGTAATTTCTTTCAGGCTGGAGTAGATGTGCTCAAAAATGCTCTCTGGTGGTCTGAATGAGCATTAACAGCAACAATGGCTGACAGTAAAATACTATGATTTCACACACTTTAAAAGGTGCCTTACCATACCGCACTGCAGCACAATGCAACTACTAAATTAGGACCCACTTCACATTATATACGCAGCAGTGCCGGTTTGTGCCGTTGAAGATTATGGAGGATTTTGTTTTATGACCATGGCCTTATTTCTATTACAGCATATTGGATGACTCTCATTCATATTCCCATTCACCCAGCTCAATGTAACATCAATAGGTGTAGGCTACTACATGTTACTCAAATTTGCCAAATACCAATCAAGAGATTGCTACAACCTATAGCCTAGAAATGAAAGTTTATATTGTAGGTGCACAGGTCGAGAGACAAATTGGAGTAATCAAGGTGACAGAGACACATTCAATACCGCCTTGCACACTCTTGCCTGCATCTGGGGTGTAATCTTTAGTCCAAACAGTTGCAAAACGTTTCAAGAGTTTCTATTGGACAAATTCAGGTAGGTCCCGCCCCATTTCGTTCTGTTTAAGAATTTTTTTGCCAAAGAATCGGCAGAGTGAATACACCCCTGATCACCCACAGTTCAATTTCATAGCAGCCACATAGAGCATTATCACTTTGCTTGTTGTAAAATTCCTTCTCGCATCTACAAGCTTTCCTTCTTTCACTTTTTCCCTTCACTTGTGGACTTCAGTACACAACACAACAGCTGTCTGTGACTAGGCACAAAAACCTCTCCATGCCAAACCTTCACACCATAACCCCTAACCGCTACACAACCTACATCGTCACCATTTTAAGGTTATAGTAAAACAAAACAAAATAGAACCAACGCATTGGTACACCCACAATCCAATCCCAAGTGTACAATCATGCATCACAGTGTACAGCAAGTAGTTTAGCAGTTAAACCGGTGGGTCCCGGTGTCAATACATTTATAAAACCAAAACATTGACTTGGAAGAGTTGCAGTGTTGGATAGCCTTAGCCAGCTAGCTAACATAAAAAGCATTCCTCTCTGTTTGAGTCAGGATATTTGGGTAGGCTAAATTAGCTGCATTAGCTAAGTGAAAGATAGACTAAGAAGAAAGAAAATACAACGAAATATAGCCAGCTCGCTCTCTCTATCTATGCTGCTTCAACTATTGCCTTTCTTTCTGAGTCAACTACTCACTACACTTTATGCACTGCAGTGCTAGCTAACTGTAGCTTATGCTTTCAGTACTAAATCAATTATCGGATCCTTTGATTAGATGTAAAAGTTGTTAGTTCATACTGCAAGAGCTCTGATAGGTTGGAGGACGTACTCCAGGTGTAGTCATAACTACTGCGAAAGTCTATGGAATGGGGTGAGAACCACGAGCCTCCCAGGTTTGGAATTATTGAAGTTTTGAATTACCCAACGAAAACGTGCAACTGCGACTCACACGGGCCATTGTTTATTTGAAAAAAACATGGCCCTTTATAATGTCCACTTATGTACATATGCTGTATATAGCATCTTAACATTTTAAAACAAAATAGATAAATCATTTGTCCAGCCTTTGCTGCTACGCTTGCAGATGTGCATAATATGCTGCGACCCTAATCAAAAAGTATTTAACAACTCCAAACAATAACTTAGCTATAGGTTGTAAAATGTCAACTTAAAACATGTTTTTCATTGAATGAAACATACATTTTATGGGTGAACACCTTATAGTTTCATTGCATTGACATTCCCAGCATTAGTTAAGTCTGTTTTTGTTCAAAATATTAAGTTATTGAAACTGAAACAGTGCATCCTGAATGAATGGCAGCAGCAAACATAGTACCAGGCCAGCTGTGATTTACAACCTGATAGCAAAATGTTTTGGACTACCAAGAAATGCATTGGTGAATTATATTAATCATGCATTGAACTGCATCCATCTATTCTCCCAACAATGCCTTACTTTACTTCATGGAATTTTGAGTTAAATAGAACCAATTTTAAAACCTCTTATAAAGTTGGTTTTGAAGCATAAACTGTGAATTTGATGTTTTACTGATATTATAATTGCCCATTAGTTTCATATCTGCAAAGTAGTTAAAATGCTGTCAGTTCCACTTTAAATACTTCAAAATCAATTAATTATACAGTATTTGGTTCTCTGAGCTTAACACCACTAAGCACAAAGTAAAGAAAACTGTGACCTGTAATATTTTTTTTAAATATGTGCCAGAAATATATTTGTGCCTCTTTTTCCAAGAAGAACCGTAGTGATTGGATCAGATGTTATCAGAGAATAAAGAGTTGATAGCCTAAACATTGTGGCCATTCGGGTATCTCTGGTGGTTTAGCCATCTATCAAAGTTTTGTTTACAATTTTGTGTAAGAAATATTATAGAAATGTGAATACTGAATGTGTTATGATGAGAAGAAATTCAAGGAAACAGCCAAGAGACCTAGAAACTTATTTCAATACATTTTATTTGCAATGTCCAACAATGAAATATGGTATGAAACAACAGATTTTATTTTCTGTGTTTTCTTTTATCTTTCAGTATGTTTATATATTGTCATCTTTACAGTACAACCAATAAATATATAAAGCACTTCCTAAATAGCACTGAGCCATAAAAATGCATTAACATTTTATTTAATTTTTAAAATAATTTTACCCCTTTTTCTCCCCAATTTCGTGGTATCCAATTGTTTTAGTAGCTACTATCTTGTCTCATCGCTACAACTCCCGTACGGGCTCGGGAGAGACAAAGGTTGAAAGTCATGCGTCCTGCGATACACAACCCAACCAAGCCGCACTGCTTCTTAACACAGCGCCATCCAACCCGGAAGCCAACCACCTGGCAACCTTGGTTAGCGCCCGGCCTGCCACAGGAGTTGCTGGTGCGCGATGAGACAAGGATTTCCCTACCGGCCAAACCCTCCCTAACCCGGACGACGCTAGGCCAATTGTGCGTCGCCCCACGGACCTCCCGGTCACGGCCGGTTACGACAGAGCGCGAACCCAGTCTCTGGTGGCGCAGCTGGCGCTGCAGTACAGCGCCCTTAACCACTGCGCCACCCGGGAGGCTATGCATTAACCTTTTAACCAGTAGAAATAAGTGCAAGTACAAAGTATTTCCTGAATAGCAAATTGTATTCAGTGATACTTATACATTTTGAAAAGTCCTTTATACAAGTCCCTCACTTTAGTCAATCTCTTCAATGGTTGGGCCTTGGGAGCTGACACCAGAGCTGGTCCGTGCCTGATCTCCACAGCAACCTGTGGGCATCCCTCCCTGCTGGTATAGCTTGGTAATGATAGGCTGGCATACTTTCTCCAGCTCCTTTAACTGATGCTCATACTCCTCTTTGTCGCCTAGCTGGTTGTTCTCCAACCAGGAAATGGTCTGGTTGCACCTGTCCATCACTTTCTTTTTGTCCTCCTCGCTGATCTTGCCTTTCATGTTGTCGTCCTCCACGCTGCTCTTCATATTGAAGGCGTATGACTCCAGGGAGTTCTTGGCTGCCATCTTCTCCCTCTGTGCATCATCCTCAGCTTTGTATTTGTCAGCGTCCTGCACCATCCTCTCAATATCCTCTTTGCTGAGCCGGCCCTTGTCGTTGGTGATGGTGATCTTGTTCTCTTTGCCCGTGCTCTTGTCCACCGCTGCTACGTTCAGAATGCCGTTGGCGTCGATGTCAAAGGTCACCTCGATCTGAGGGACTCCTCGTGGGGAAGGGGGGATCCCAGAGAGCTCAAACTTCCCCAGGAGGTTGTTGTCCTTGGTCATGGCTCTCTCTCCCTCGTAGACCTGGATCATGACCCCGGGCTGGTTGTCGGAGTAAGTGGTGAAGGTCTGGGTCTGTTTGGATGGGATGGTGGTGTTGCGTTTGATCAGGGCGGTCATGACCCCTCCGGCGGTTTCGATGCCCAGGGACAGGGGAGCCACATCCAGCAGCAGCAGGTCCTGGACGTTCTCAGACTTGTCGCCAGATAAGATGGCCGCCTGGATGGCAGCGCCATAGGCCACCGCCTCGTCTGGGTTGATGCTCTTGTTTAGCTCTCGGCCGTTGAAAAAGTCCTGCAGGAGCTTCTGGACCTTGGGGATCCGGGTGGAGCCTCCGACCAGGACGACGTCGTGGATTTGGGCCTTGTCCATCTTGGCATCCCTGAGGGCTTTCTCCACAGGCTCCAGTGTTCCCCTGAAGAGGTCAGAACACATCTCCTCAAAACGAGCCCTGGTGATGGAGGTGTAGAAGTCGATGCCCTCAAAGAGGGAGTCAATCTCAATGCTGGCCTGGGAGCTGGAGGACAGCGTTCTCTTGGCCCTCTCGCAGGCTGTCCTCAGTCTCCTCAGAGCCCGCTTGTTCTGGCTGATGTCCTTCTTGTGTTTCCTCTTGAACTCCTCCACAAAGTGACTGACCAGGCGGTTATCAAAGTCCTCCCCGCCCAGGTGAGTGTCTCCAGCTGTGGCCTTCACCTCAAAAATCCCATCCTCGATGGTCAGGATGGAAACGTCAAAGGTGCCCCCACCCAGGTCAAAAATCAGGACGTTGCGTTCCCTGGACTTGCCTTTGTCCATGCCGTAAGCGATGGCTGCCGCCGTGGGCTCGTTGATGATCCTCAGCACATTCAGCCCAGCGATCACTCCAGCGTCCTTAGTGGCCTGTCTCTGTGAATCATTGAAGTAGGCAGGGACTGTGATGACTGCATTGGACACCTTCTGGCCCAGGTAAGCCTCAGCGATCTCCCTCATCTTCACCAGGACCATGGAGGAGATCTCCTCTGGGTTGAAGGATTTGTTCTCACCTTTGTAATCGACCTGAACTTTAGGCTTTCCTCCGTCGCTGACCACCTTGAAGGGCCAGTGCTTCATGTCAGCTTGCACGACCTGATCGTTGAACTTTCGGCCAATCAGGCGTTTGGCGTCGAAAACGGTGTTGTTGGGGTTCATGGCCACCTGGTTCTTTGCTGCGTCTCCGATGAGTCTCTCAGTGTCTGTGAAGGCCACATAGCTGGGCGTGGTCCTGTTGCCCTGGTCGTTGGCGATGATCTCCACTTTGCCATGCTGGAACACCCCCACACAGGAGTAGGTGGTGCCCAGGTCAATGCCGATAGACGGGCCTTTAGCTGATGACATCTTGATGGTTTGGAGTTAGTTGCCTACAAAATAATGAAATATTTTAGAAATTGATATTATTCTATGAAAACCTAGGTGCAAGTAATGTCAATCTCAACCAACAGAGATGTTATCCTAAATATACTTGAATAACAACCAGACCTGGGTTCAAATACATGCGTTCTTAAGTATTTGTAATTCTTATTTTCTGTGTATTTTAATATTTTCAGATAATCTGGTCACTTCTATTTAAAGTATTTTCTAATAATTTCATATAAATACAATTTGAAACTATTTTCAAATACATTTCTAATACACCTAGGAACAAACAATTCTGGGTTCAAATGCATGGAATATTTAAATATTTACATTTTTAAATACACTTGTCTGTGTATTTGAATATTTTCAAATACATGCCAATTCTTTCCAAATATATTTCCAAACACATTCCAATATTCAACTATTTATATTTCAAAATGTACTGTTATTTGAAAGTCCTTGAAAAACAATAATACGCATTTGAACCCAGGTCTGATAACAACACTGTTGTCAATGTTTGTGTTATATATATTAGTGTTATACACTAATACTGGCCAGGCACATATTCAGTGGAGTTGAACAAAGACAATGGCAGACACAATCATTTCTGCTAATCTATTACAGAGAAACTCTTTTCACAACAGGCCTACATTTTTTTCTATGAACACTCCTGAATAATATTGTATTATCTTCACAGAATTAGAGCAGATTTTCTACATAGCTTCATGTTCTATTTCTATCAAGTTTATAACTGTCACGGCCATTATGAAAATAGGGTACTGAATGAATCTCTTTACTTACAGTTTATGAATGTAGAGGTCTTTCGGGCGTGGCTCTTCTCTTTTCTTGCTTTCTTTCTTTTCCCTTTAGTATTCTCGTTGGGTCGATGATTGAATCTGAATGTACTTCACCAGAATATATACCATCCCCATTGCCTGAAAAAAAATAACTTATGATTTCTAGACATTTCTCGAACGCTCTGACTACATTGCCCAATGAGAGCGCAGCATTCCAGCGCAATGACGCACCTGCAAGGCGCATGCATTGCACGCGCAGGAAAATAAAGTTATCGTCTTTCCAGAGCTTTCGAGAGGTGCGGAGACCTGTCTAGAACGCACACACACAGCACACAAATAATGAAACCATTATTTGTCTTGATTAAAATAATCAAAACAGTTAATGATTCAAATGTCAACACAAATGGAATAGCATACGATTCAACCTTATTCAGTCGACGTTTCAGTCTATCGGTTACACTGCAGCTCCTCAACAGTTCACGAGAAGTCAGTCAATAATTTTTGTCTCACTAATGAATAATATATATGTATTGTAAGACAGTTGAGTGCCTATAGGCATACAAGCAACTCACCACAAGTTAATGTGCCTCCAGGGAATATCCTTTTTTTGTATTAAAGCCAGAGTATTTAAGATATCCAGTATTCATTTTTAAATGAAAGACAAATGATGAACACACCAGCTAATCCTTCTCTATTCTATTCAATGCTATTCTGTTCTATACCATTCTAGTCTAGCCTATTCCTTACTGATGGCCCATTAGTTCACATTTGCTTACCACAAACAAGATATCCCCATTATGGGGATATCTTGCTTATGCTAAGCAAATGTGAACTGCTTGTGACATTCTCCTGTGAATTTTAATGACAAAAAACACAAATGGTAGCTAAAGTATTTGCTAATACACTTGGAAAGTATTCAGACTCTTTGACTTTTTCCACATTTTGTCACGTTACAGCCTTATTATAAAATTGATTAAATTATATTTTTTAATCAATCAACACACAATACCTCATAATGACAAAGCGAAAACAGGTTTTTAGAAATTGACACATATTTATTAAAAATAAAAAACAGAAATACATTATTTACATAACAATTCAGACCCAGATACTTATCAGACTTCGAAATTGAGCTCAGGTTTATCCTGTTTCCATTGATCATCCTTGAGATGTTTCTACAACTTGATTGGAGTCCACCTGTGGTAAATTCAATCGATTAGACATGGTTTGGAAAGGCACACACCTTTTTCTATAAGGTCCCACAGTTGACAGTGCATATCAGAAAAAAACCAAGCCAAGAGGTTGAAGGAATTGTCCTTAGAGCTCCGAGACAGGATTGTGTCGAGGCACAGATCTGGGGAAGGGTAGCAAAAAATGTCTGCAGCATTGAAGGTTTCCTAGAACACAGTGGCCTCCATCATTCTTAAATGGAAGAAGTTTGGAACCACCAAGACTCTTCCTAGAGCTGGCCGCCTGGCCAAACTGAGCAATTGGGGAAGAAGAGCCTTTGTCAAGGAGGTGACAAGAACTGATGGTCACTCTGACAGAGCTCCAGAGTGGCAATGGGAGAACCTTCCAGAAGGACAACAATCTCTGCAGCATTCCACCAATCAGGCCTTTATGGTAGAGTGGCAAGATGGAAGCCACTCCTCAGTATAAGGCACATTACAGCCTGCTTGCAGTGATGCTCCCCATCCAACCTGACAGAGCTTTATAAATTTGCTTAAATTTTAAAAACTGTTTTTGCTTTGTCATTATGGTGTACTGTGTGTCAATTGATGAGGGGAAAAAAAAACAATTTAATTAATTTTAGAATAAGGCTGTAACGTAACAAAATGTGGAAAAAGTCAAGGGGTCTGAATACTTTCCGAATGCACTGTATTGTAAACATAATTCCCATGTAGCAGTAGCTAGTTGTATTTATAAATACATCAATATGAGAGGTATTTATTGCTCACAAAATTCACAGACGGTGGTGATCGCAACCTTTCAAAAATATTTTGTGACCCTCCGTCTATCATGGAAACATGATACAAATATATACTCCGTTCATAACCAGAGATGGGAATTGACCAATTATGAAGTAGAGTCATACAGCACCTGCCCGCACCCGCTGGCTTTCTATCCGACTCGCTATCGCAACAATTTCAAAGATTTTACTGAGTTACAGTTCATATAAGGAAATCAGTCAATTGAAATAAATTAATTAGACCCTAATCTATGAATTTCACATGACTGGGAAGGGGTGCAGCCATGGGTGGGCATAGGCCCACCCACTGGGGAGCCAGGTCCAGCCAATCAGAATGAGTTTTTCCCCATAAAATGGCTTTATTACAGACAGAAATACTCATTGGCACCCTCCCCACACCCCCTCAGACGATCTTACAGGTGAATTAGCTGGATATGGAGGTCCTGGGCTGGTGTGGTTACATGTGGTTTGCAGTTGTAAGGCCGGTTGGACGTACTGCCAAATTCTCTACATCGTCGTTGGAGGCAGCTTGGTGGACAATCCTGCAGTCAGCATGCCAACTGTACGCTCCCTCAAAACTTAATACATCTGTGGTATTGTGTTGTGTGACAAAACTGCACATTTTAAAGTGGCCTTTTATTGCCCCCAGCACAAGGTGCACCTGTGTAATGATCATGCTGTTTAATCAGCTTCTTGATATGAAAGAAATAAGCTTTTGTGAGTATAGAACATTTCAGGGATTTTTTATTTTAGCTCATGAAACATGGGACCAACACTTTACATGTTGTGTTTATATTTTTGTTCAGTGTAGTTTGAAGAGAGCAGAGTTGGAGAGACTTGCACTTTCTCTTGAGCTATTTGTATAGCCTACCTTTTAGGAGTGGGACGATTTTTAGACAGAGACTAATATGGATGATCAATATTTATTTCAAGACAATGTAGTAAACTATAACCTAATCATTTAGGAAGTAGATTTCCTTGGAAAGATAACTGCCCTGTGTCTCTCTGCCCATGCAGCTAAAGCCTACTCTGCTTAATTGAGACCACATGAGCACCTATGGTTACTGAACTTGAAGCAGCAAGAATGACGACAGACTTGTACTAGGTTTTGCTTATTATTATTATTATTTTTTAACTAGGCTAGTCAGATAAGAACAAATTCTTATTTTCAATGACGGCCTAGGAACAGTGGGTTAACTGACTATTCAGGGACAGAACGACAGATTTGTACCTTGTCAGCTCGGGGGTTTGAACCTTCCGTTACGAGTCCAACACTCTAACCACTAGGCTACCCTGCCACCCCTTATAAGATAGAGCCTACCTTTTAGGAGGACGATCTGCAGGCAGAGACAAATAAATCAGTAATCAGTATTTATTGAAAATGAAAAGCACAACTCTCACTCACCATGTTAGCCTATGCGCTTTTCGATGATGATAAAACATTTTGATTGCACCTTGGTTGAACGCCCTCCACTTTTTTCCACTATCAATATTTATTTACACACACTGTATAAAATCATAGTCTAATCCTATTTAAGTACATTTCCTTGGAAAGATAACTCCCACGTGATTTTCAACCCATGCATAGGCAGCCTACTCTATTTCAATGAGACCACACATATACTAGGCGCACTTGAACTCGCATGCCCGACTAGGAGAGGAAGGCCACTGAAGTTGAAGCAGCTAATTTTTTTTACATGAAAACAAATGTTGACCGTGAGACAATGATCTCTGTTGGGACCAAGATAATTGCGGCCTGCAATTGGGGGCGTTCCTGCATGTAGACATTCCTATATCTGCAGAAACCCCTCTTTATAATTATATTGGTCAACTTTTAAGCTAGGAGACGGAAGGTGGGCGGTGTGCCAGTACAGTAGGTTGGACGCACAATACGGTTGGATGCCAGCTGCAGATAAACCCCACAGAAGAAGGTGCGGCAACGGTAGATAGCTGGCCATAGACCAGTAGACAGTGTCCTTCGTCCCTGCCTGTTGGGCACTGTTTTCTCGCAGTTCTGTTAACAACGGTGAGGGCAGGTGTTTGGGAGCGAAGGACACTGTTATTTTAGCAAGATAGTCCGGTACACAGCAGGTGGGAGGCGGGGGTGACACCAAGTGCTATCTAGCTAGCATGTGGTGAACCTAACTAGCAAGCTAGCTGTGCTAGTGGGAGGCGGGGGCTACTGGTAGACAGTGTCTTTTGCCCCCGCCTGTCGGGAACGGTTTTCTCCAGTACACGGCAGACAGGGGCGACACTGTGTGCTAGCTAACTACCACATGATGTTGGTCCCGCCTGCTGCGTGCGAAGGACCATGTCTACAGCTAGCAAAGCAGGGGAGGGGTGTCCATTCAGGAACCGATGGGGCTTGGTATGATATGTTACGAATTGGCAAAACGTATATGTTGAAATCAAATCTAATTTTATTGAACACATACACGTGTTTAGCAGCTGTTATTGCGGTTGTAGCGAAATGCTTGTGTTTCTAGCTCCAACGGTGCAGTAATATCTAACAAGTAACATCTAACAATTTCACAACAATATACACAATACACACAAATCTAAAGTAAAGGAATGGAATTAAGAATATATAAATGTCAGAGCGGCATAGACTAAAATACAGTAGAATAGAATAGAGTATATACACGAGATGAGTAATGAAAAATATGTAAACATTATTAAAGTGACTTGTGTTACATTAGTGGCCAATGATCTGAAGTCTATATAGAGCTGCAGCCTCTAATGTGCTAGTGATTGCTGTTTAGCAGTCTGATGGCCTTGAGATAGAAGCTGTTTATCAGTCTCTCGGTCCCAGCTTTGATGCACCTGTACTGACCTCGCTTTATGGATGATAGCAGGGTGAACAGGCAGTGGCTCAGGTGGTTGTTGCCCTTGATGATCTTTTTGGCCTTACTGTGACATCGGGTGCTGTAGGTGTACCGGGGGGAATGTAGTTTGCCCCCGGTGATGCGTTGGGTAGAATGCACCCACCCTCTGGAGAGCCCTGCGGTTGTGGGCGGTGGAGTTGCCATACCAGGCGATGATACAGCCTGACAAGATGCTCTCAATTGTGCATCTGTAAAAGTTTGTGAGAGTTTTCGGTGCCAAGCTACATTTCTTCAGCCTCCTGTGGTTGAAGAGGTGCTGTTGCGCCTTCTTCACCACACTGTCTTTGTGTGGGTGGACCATTTCAGTCTGTCAGTGATGTGTACGCCGAGGAACTCCACCTTCTCCACTGCGGTCCCGTCGATGTGGATAGGGGGTGCTCCTTCTGCAGTTTCCTGAAGTTCACAATCAGCTCCTTTGTTTTGTAGATGTTGAGTGAGAGGTTATTTTCCAGCACCACACCCCCAGGGCCCTCACCTCCTCTCTGTAGGCTGTCTCGTCATTGTTGGTAATCAGGCCTACTACTGTTATGTTGTCTGCAAACTTGATGATTGGAGGCGTGCGTGGCCACGCAGTCATGGGTGAACAGGGGGTACAGGAGGGGGCTGAGCACGCATCCTTGTGGGGCCCCAGTGTTGAGGATCAGCGAAGTGGAGGTGTTGTTTCCTACCTTCACCAACTGGGGGCGGCCCGTCAGGAAGTCCAGGACCCTGTTGCACAGGGCGGGGTTCAGACCCAGGGTCTCAAGCTTAATAATGAGCTTGAAGGGTACTATGGTGTTGAATACTGAGCTATTGTCAATGAACAGCATTCTTACATAAGTATTCCTCTTGTCCAGATGGGATAGGGCAGTGTGATAGTGATTGCATCGTCTGTGCATCGTCTGTGGATCTATCGGGCGGTAAACAAATTGAAGTGGGCCTAGGGTGTCAGGTAAGGTAGAAGTGATATGATCCTTGACTAGTCTCTCAAAGCACTTCATGATGACAGAAGTGAGTGTTACGGCGCGATAGTCATTTAGTTCAGTTTTCTTGCTTGGGTACAGAAACAATGGTGGCCATCTCGAAGCACGTGGGGATAGCAGACTGGGATAGGGAGAGATTGAATATGTCTGTAAACACTCCAGCCAGCTGGTCTGCGCATGCTCCGAGGACGCGGCTAGGGAGGTAATACGGTCGGCATTTGATTGTGAGGTATTCTAGGTCAGGTGAACTAAAGGACTTGAGTTCCTGTACGTTATCACAATCACACCATGAGTAGTTAATCATGAAACATACACCCCAGCCCTCCTTCTTCCCGGAGAGATATGTATTCCTGTCTGTGCGATGAACTGAGAACCCAATTGGCTGTATGGACTCACACAGTGTATCCCGAGAGAGCCATGTTTCCGTGAAACAGGGTACGTTACAATCACTGATGGCTCTTTGGAAGGAAATCCTCGCCCTGAGCTCATCAACTTTATTATCTAGAGACTGAACATTAGCGAGTAATATACTCGTAAGCAGTGGGTGGTGTGCACACCTCCTGAGTTGGACTAGAAGTCCACTCGTTATACCTCTTTTCCGCCGGTGGTGTTTTGGATCAGCCTCTGGAATCAGTTAAATTGCCCTGGAACAAAGGATCCGATTCGGGAAAGTCATATTGCTGGTCGTAATGCTGGTGAGTTACCACCGCTCTAATCTCCAAAAGCTCTTCCCGGCTGTATGTAATAACACAAAAAAATTCTGGGCTAATAATGCAAGAAATAACACGTAAAAAAAATAAAAATACTGCAAAACTGCCAAGGGGCTAGAAGCACGGCTGGCCTTTTTTTTTATGAATTCCATTTTGTTGTGGCTAATGTTAGCTAGGTTAGGGTTACGGTTAGGTTAAATGGTTAAGGGGAGGGTTAGTTAACATGCTAAATAGTTGCAAAGTAGCTCAAAAGTAGTGAATAGTTGAATTTCATAATTAGCTAAAATGTTCAAGTTGTCCATGATGAGGTTTGAACATGCAACCATTGGGTTCCTAGACGTTCCCGTTATAAGCCTATCCACCATCCCTTAAGTAACCTTACCAAACCTAAAATCAAATTTGAGTGTCACGGATTTACGTTAACTATGTTACGTCTAGTCTATGAGAACAGGCTAATGTGTGCAGCCCTCTACGGCGAAGTTGTAAATAGTAGTCGGATGCGATCACGTGCTTTGAACTCGTTGAGAAACGCTGATTGGCTAATGACCAACAACCTGCATAAACCATATACTAAAAGTACAGCGATCATGTTTGTAAAAACATTATATGGTTTAACAACCATATTAATACAATTATTTTATAAATGACTTGTTGTATCATTCAACTTCCGAAAATGTCCTTAATAGGTGACGTGAGAGCCGGAGTGCAGGCTGATTGACGAGGTTCCCACTAGTAAAATTATGTTAGCTACCAGTTGGAGGGGTGTTCCAAGTGAAGTTTTTTTCTGGTCGTATGTGGTAAATTCACATTTAGCACTTGGTTACGAACGAAGCAATACAATAGTCCTCACTCTACCTATTCCTGCTTCCACCCTCTTCCTACTTTTGCCAATCCTCTCTCCCACTAACGTTAGCTAGCTAACTTTACTAGCTACTGTAGCTGCTAGTTACCAACACACAGAGTAAAGTTAAAGCCATACCGTTGAGTAGCTTTCAATGGCTTTGACATACTCTCCTTTCTGGTACAACTGGTCCCCCTCGGCCATGTAAGTAGAAAATGTGCTTTTGGGTCCTTGGTCTCCTTCATTGTCAGACATGTTTGCAACAAAGTCCCAGTGGTATCCTAGCAACCAACATAAGTCTCTCGATGGGTCATTCTATGTCGTCACTAGTTACCACATCCACAAAGGCATAAACCCAGCCTATTTCTACAATTTATCTTCTTAAAACGTGATTTTAAACCTAACCACACTGTTAATATTTTGTCTAACCCTAACCTTGAACAGTTACATATGCATAGGATTTTTTACTCATTCACCACCTGCCATCTCTCCAAAACGCCACAAAAAGTCTGTCTTGCATCCCAAAATATTAATTTTTTAGCACTTTCTTTGAGTTTGGGGTACACCTCGAAAATAAAGCCAAAGGAAATCAAATAAAAACGCAATACAAACATTGACAAAAGGGACATTTGAAGGGTGAAGGGGGGAACAAGAGGCCTACTTTATTTACATGGCTGTTTGATAAAGACTCCATAGTCAAGACTGTTGAGGGCTTCATGAGAGCAAGTCCAGGATGGGGATGCCTTCCTCTTAAAAGTGCACCAAGAGATCTTAAAAATAAGATCAAAACCTCTACCATCCATAATGGCATAGCAATTGTATGATGAGCTCTTTATATTAGCGGCATAATTTACACAGGGCATTGGAACGCAGGCCTGAATAGTTTAATACTTCTAGGGTCATAGCCCAGACAACCTATACATTATACCAGGGTATACTTTTAAACAGCATGGGGAAAATAAGATGTTAACTCATTTGACAGTTTGCCTAGGCACGTTCTAGATAACCCCAATCAGACCGTATGCATTATGTGTGCTGGGAGTGAGATGATACTTACTGTACTAGTTGACTGAGTGGTTGCTCAAGTTCAGCATACTAGGGTACACAGCCAGTTAAATATAGATGTCCACACAGTATCTTATAAAATGGCAAGCACAACCAAATTCATTTCCTGAGTTTGTGCCAAAAGGATGTTGTTCATTGGTGCCCCTTTTCAGTCTTTTCCATTATAGAGGAGCATCCTCATCTCCTGGTAGTGGCTCAGACAGCCAATTTACAATAAATATACATTAAAAAAAATAAGAAAACAGTCAAACTATCAACACAAATAAACACTTTACATTCCAGTAAAATGTACAATGTAGCAACCGGTGAATGGCAACATCAAACATAAAACCTGTGGCGAGGAAGCTTACCACAAGATGGCAACAGGCCTGGCATAGTACACCAGCACAGCCATCTTCTGACTGTACTTAAGCAGTAGTTTATGGATTTAACTCTATTTACCCCAGGCTGTTATGGAAAATAATTAACTGTTCATATAACATGAAATGGAGACAACTTTCATTAAGCAATCATCCACAGCTGCTAAGTCATCTTTTGGTTGTTGGGTATAAAGTAGGCTGCCCACACAACATGCAAGTTGTTCAGTTTCCCATGGAATTTTGCACCATTAAATACTGGGCAATATATGCATGCTTTGAATACGGCTTGGACAGTAGGTCAAATGTAGGAGGTTTGTAGGTCCCCAGGTTCTTCTCAGATTGCCCCATCTTGAAGTCACATCTTGGCCTGAGCCTTCAGAAGGCCAGATACCTGCACAGTCCCGTTTAATAGTTCCATTATGAGTCATACTTGTTTGGGCCAACATTCTTTTTATACAAATTTGAATTTCAATGTTTTTATTGTTTGACAAAATTAAACCAAATATCAAAATAGTATTAGTCTTCAATGGATCCTTGCATCATTCGTTTGTTGCATGATGTGATTTGACAGCATTATTCATTCAGGTAATGACAGAGTCCAACTGAGGAACAGCCAGACAAATTAAAAATGAGGGTGGAGTTGGGGGGTGAATCCATTTGAATAGAGTCCATGATTGAGCTACTGTATAAGTACTAGGATCCTCCAATTAACCAAACTGGAAGAAAAAATTTCCTGGTCCGGATGCTACAACACAAAATAAAAGTGTATATTATTCAACAGAATCTGAAATAGGCTGAATTTATTATTTGTTAAATTGTTTTTAAAAAAGTACTGTTGTTTCCTACAGCAGTTTGTATACATACATTGATTAGCTTCAAAACTATAGCCCTGGCCACCTCCACCACCAAAGAATGCCTTGAAAATGTTGTTGGCGTCAAAATCTGCTGGGGACAGAAACACATTATGAGGATCAACATCACAGCTGAGGGAATCAGCCAGTACAATCTCAGCACAAATTCATAAAACTAACCCTGTAAAGTTAACGTGGTAAACACCCATTTACAGCTCTGAAATACACATGGCTGAACCCAGTTGATTTTTAAATCAAGTAATAGTAATTTAGTCCCTGTTAAAGCTGAAATGGGGGGGGCACCACATTTCACCCCAGCACCTTTGTTATTGTTGACGAAACAGCGCAGAGGAGCAGCCAGCGTTGTAGTGAATTATATATTTTTTGCATTCCAGCAGTTTCAGCCCCTTCCCCCCGGCTGATCTCCAGCCCTCACCTCCCATGTTGCCCGTGTCGTCCTCCAGATCGTGACCACTGTCGTAGCGGGATTTCTTCTTGGGGTCAGACAACACGGTGAACGCCTCGCCCACCTCCTTAAACTTCTTCTCCTCTTCCTTCTGAATCTCAGCACTGGCCGAGCTGTGACGGTCTGAGAGAGAGACAGACAAACCAGGGCCGTCAGTCAGGGGAATTTCCCCTTTGCATAGAAATACATCTCCTGACACTTATTTTGTTATATTAGTAAAATAGACTGGATAGTTGAACTGAGAAATGGGCTCTCTTAGCTACCTGGATGGTGCATGAGGGCCCGTTTACGGTAAGCCTTCTTGATCTCGTCCTCTGTGGCGTTCTTGTCCACTCCTAGCACCTTGTAGTAATCTTTTCGCTTGCTCTTCTTCAGCTCCAACTGTGCATTCTTCAGGAGGTGCTTGTGTTCTAAGGAAAGGAGTTAAGAATGAGACGACAAAGATAGTATTAATAACCAAGAGCAGTTAGAGCACCGTAACAGCAGGAGGAGCTATACAGTAATTCCACCCCTTAGAGAACGACACCTGAGACACTGCGTCATAACAGGGTGTGGGGGGGAAAACAGGAGTGTGAAGCAACAGGACCCAGACAGAGAGGTAGCGTGGCGGCTGGGATGGAGAGAGGGGTGGTTGAGTCACACCAATGAGACAGACATACCTTTTGTTTTCTCTGTCTGGTAGACCTTCTCATAATCCCTCACAGCCTCATCGTACTCCTCCTTGTCCATGTAACTGAACACAGAGATATATAGAAACAAGCTTGAGGGATCATAACCATATCCAATGAATATCCATATTCTTGCTTGCTCTCTAATAATAAGAACTACGGACATATTGCTAGGAAACTAAGGTAGATTGACGTACCACTGTGCTCTCCGTAAATAGGCCTTGATGTAGGTCTCATCCAGCTTAACTGCCTTTGTGCAGTCTTCAATGGCCTGGTCTATTTTTTTCAGCTTTGGGAAGAAAAAAATAAAATAAGAGAAAAAAAGGAAATAAGAGAGTAAGAGGACTGGGGAATGTGCAAAAAAGCACGAGCCAAAAAAAAAGATGCTGGCCTAGTTCTAGATAGAGAAAATGAAGCAAAGTGCAGAGCACTGCTAAAAATACACACAGTAAGAGAGGCCTCACTGTATGAGAGGTGTGTGCGAGTTTGTGGCATACATTGTTAGTATGTGCGCACGTGTGAGCGAGAGAGTGAGTATGCGGGTGCCCATGCAGAAGGCCACCTTCACAGCCAGTACTGTAGCGCTACATTGGTCCATATGAGTGACTTCCTGGAGGATTTACAATCTAACAAGCTACACATGCTGCCAGGACACATTTTGAGTTATACAGGTATAAGGCCTTTTAAAAATCTGTTTTGCAAAGAATTCGTGTGGAATCACAGAATCCAGACATTAATACAGAATTCAACAACACTCAAATGTATTTTACTTATTGGGAAATCAACTAAATATATTGAACTTATTAGGAAATGCATTAATTTGTCCAAGACATGCATCAGTGATTCAGTGAACTTTCTGAAGAGGCAACGGCTCAGGAATGCCTGTGTGCGTGCGGGTCTACCACTTTGTGTAGTCGTTAGTGATGATGCTAATATCACAACAACCATCTTCTGGTATATGGAAAGGCTTTCCCAAAAACATACATTTAAAATATTAAACACACAAAGTAGCCTACGCCTGCCTACCTGGCAGAATAATATCATGGATTATCAATCCAGCGGCCATTTGTTTTACAAACTCTGCAATCACATGAGCGCTACAGAAACATTGTGACCAAAAAGGTCTCTAGCTTTGCACAGTTGAATTAAAGGGTAAGTATACCCAAATGTGGTTTAAGCATGGTTGTGGACAATAATAAATACATTTGGATGTTATATCAAGTGTGATTTAGAGAGCGAAAACCTGAAGGAAAAAACCAAACCCTGGAAAAACAAAATTTGGGAAAACACTAAACGGAATCAGGCAACAACAAAAAATGCAAACATTTTATAGGGACCTAAATGTATCAAATATCAGCTGCCTGGCTGAAAAGGCAAAACAACCACGGTGTAATATAAAACAGCAATAGCTCCTTTGCAAGCGAACAGAGAGCCTTTCAATGAAGACTAAAATATTAATAATAGGCCGAAGTGAACTGGGGACCAAAATGGCAGAAACACCATGGCTGCATAAGACAAGACAACATGGTATGGCAGATGAGAGGGGTTCTCCTCCTGGTGATGTGTGTTTGAGCCTCACCTTAGATCCCACAGTGCCCCTGTTACAGAAGAGCTTAGCATTGGTTTTGATGTTGTTGGGGTCTATAGTCAGGGCCTCAGAGTACAGCTCGTAGGCCGCATCATAGTTCCCATCCTTGAAGGCCTGGTTCCCATCTTCTTTCTTGGCTTTGAGTGCTTTGGCATTCTGGGTGGAAAAGAGAGAGCACTTAGCAACCTCTGCAAACTTAATGTGTCAGCAAGCCAGTAGTGGAGACTAGAGGTCGACCGATTATGATTTTTCAACGCCGATACCGATTATTGGACCAAGAATTGGTTAAAGTGCTCTGTGGCTTCCTTCTTACAAAAAGGTAAGGATGGAGGCAATTAGTCCACATTAGCATAATTATTAGGCAGGTTAGTTGAGCCTAATTGCAGGGCTAGAGTCCTGGTGGCAGGAGGATGGAGGACTCACTCTGCAGGCCAGGCGAGCCTTCTCATGGTCAGGGGCCATGCGCAAGGCCTGGACAAAGAACTGGACAGCCTTGTCAATACAGTCCTCATAGTACAGACAGAGACCACGGACGTACAGGGCATCGCCATTAGTAGCGTCCATCCGCAGGATATCACTGAGAGAGGAAGACAAAGAAACAAGTCTTACATGACAACACACATTTCCAATGGTGTGCATCAGCAAGGGAAATTGCCTTTATTTAATGGTTTTCAACAATGTCTTGTTTACCTGGCTACCGACTGGGCCTCTGGGTAACGCCCAAGCATGGCCAGACACTCTGCTTTCAACACCTTGAACCGATGGCAGGCTGAGGCCGACTCCAAGGCACGGTCCATGCAGAACACAACCTGCATAGTCCAGAGAGAGAAACACGGTCCTATCAAATCTAGCACCAATCTGCCCATTCCCCCAAATAAGGATAACAATCTGCTTGATAAAAGACAACATGCAGCCAAGAGCCTACCATCCTGAAGTCATGCTTTTCAAATCCTATTTCAGCCATCTTTTCATACTCCAGGACGGAATCTGCATTCTTTACCTGAAAATAGATCCAAACTTGAAATCAAACTTATGCTTTTATATAAAGGAAGCCACTACACGGCATGATGTTTTCCTCAATCTAAGCAAAACTCATGGAATATCTGTCACAGTTAAAGGATTTCAACTACTGTAGAGCAATTAGCTCTTTACAATGCAATGCTGTTAGGACCTAGTCTGCCAGACAAACTGTCTGACCCACCTCCTGCTGTGCCTGGCTGTTGTCAGGCTCCAGTTCTAGAACCCTGTGGAAACAGCGGCTGGCTGCCATAGCGTTGCCCAGGGACAAGTGGCACTTCCCCTCCCGTAGATGACCCTGTGGGAAAGTTGACTCACAGTTAACAGGCAGGAACACTGACACAGGCAGGGAGGAGACCCACCCACAAACCATGACTCAGATCTTTCCATTACCTTACCGTTGTACTCATCCAACTGCCAAACATATTATGAGATGAGACAAACCGGAAAGTCTGACTAACTTGTCTGCCTAGGAGCTAGCTGGGTATTCAAGGCCTGCTACGCCTGGTGGCGGACCCTACCTTCATGAAAGTGTCGTCGAGCCGCACTGCCTGCTGGGAGTCCTCCAGCGCCTCTCTGTGCCGGCTCAACATCATCAGCGTGGCCGCCCGGTTTCCATAGTAACTGGCATTCTTAGGACACATGTCTGTCGAGAACACATTGGAAAAATAAATAAAATCACTCACTGTCATTAACAAGAATAGATGATCCTCTCCCCCACAGAAAACAAGGATGTTACCCCTCTCTATAAAGAGGATATTCTTTGCAGTTGATATCACTGATGGAATTCTTACCTATGGCCTTGGTGTAGTAGTTGAATGCTTCAGAGTAATCCTTCTTGATGTAGTAGGCATTACCCTGCTCCTTGAAGCTCTCCGCTTCCCTGGATGACAGAGAAATAAGACAGAAAGAGCTTGACAATGAGGCCATTTGTTGACATTACCCAAGAGAGAGTTCTAAGAAAACTGCATAATGACAGGATGTAGGGACGGGCATGACTAATCGGGTACTCAAACTGACATCAAAACTCCATCTTTAACCAGAGATCACTTTTTTTCCCAAATACTGTAAAACTATTTGATCAATTTCATCTTGAAGACAACATTCATTTGCTTTGACGCTAGTGTTCGATTTGTGGGGGACACACACACGCACAAAGGAAAAAGAATCACAGTTCTGCTCCCTAAATTCCCTTCCCCCCCCGTGTCTCACTCAATTGCATTCGGACCTCTCCCTCTACACATGCGTTTTGGAATAATTGCATAACTTTCCACTTAGGCTACTTTGGTGGTTGTCACAAGTTACCACAGCCAAAATTGTCTATATTGTAAAAATTCATAAATAAAATGAGCTATTTGGTCTTAATTTAAGGTTAGGCATACCGTGAACAGAGTGGCCTTTTCCCATTTATCTCACTTTGTTATTTGAAAATGAAATGAACTCCAAAATATTGCTATTTTTAAAACAATCCTTAGAGAGTTGTTGCAATTTCTGTTTAATCCACCAGAAAAGACAGAACAAATATGGTTAAACTGAAATACTAATAGATAATAAATAAAAAAAAATCAAAACCTGTTTTTTTTTTTTTTATGTATAATTTCTTGTTAATTCTATCATAAATAGGAGTGGTGTTGTCACACATGCAGCTAGCAAACATAATAGAATGTCTGCTAAACCCAAAACTACAACCAACTAATTGCAGCCTTACCGCAAAAACAGAAGAGCGAAGTAGAAGGGGGAAAAGTAAGGTACTTGTCTTTTGGCCCAAGACTGCAAGAGGGAAAGATTTGATGTACCGATTCCATGGCAAAAACTGATACACAAAACAGCATTGGATTCAAAACTTAGAATTGTTTTATTAAAATTATAAAAGTGTATTGCAACCAATACACACACATACATATAGGGGTTACAACCATCCTAGCTGTGCAGATTTTGCTTCAAAGAGAGAGTCATTAGATCATTTGTTTTGGTACTGTCCACATGTAGATTGTTTTTGGTCACAGGAATGGCTGAAGAATTGCAACATTTACCCAGAGCTAACTCTACAAATAGCACTACTGGGTGATTTAAAAAAAGTCAGTCAACCGATCAATAATACTTTGAGCAAACTTTTACATTTAAATTATATTCTGTAGAAAGGAATAGAAAGGTTCAGAACTTCTGGGAAACATTACAGCTGAAAAATATATGGCAAATAGAAGAAAAAGGGGATGGTCTTCAGAGATAGATGGGAATGGTTGAGGGTAGCTGAAGGATGTGATTAAAAACAAACAAAAGATAATACTAAAATAGAATGTGTCCGTAAAATGTACACTGCTCAAAAAAATAAAGGGAACACTTAAACAACACAATGTAACTCCAAGTCAATCACACTTCTGTGAAATCAAACTGTCCACTTAGGAAGCAACACTGATTGACAATACATTTCACATGCTGTTGTGCAAATGGAATAGACAACAGGTGGAAATTATAGGCAATTAGCAAGACACCCCCAATAAAGGAGTGGTTCTGCAGGTGGTGACCACAGACCGACCACTTCTCAGTTCCTATGCTTCCTGGCTGATGTTTTGGTCACTTTTGAATTCTGGCAGTGCTTTTACTCGAGTGGTAGCATGAGACGGAGTCTACAACCCACACAAGTGACTCAGGTAGTGCAGCTCATCCAGGATGGCACATCAATGCGAGCTGTGGCAAGGTTTGCTGTGTCTGTCAGCGTAGTGTCCAGAGCATGGAGGCGCTACCAGGAGACAGGCCAGTACATCAGGAGATGTGGAGGCCAACAACCCAGCAGCAGGACCGCTACCTCCGCCTTTGTGCAAGGAGGAGCAGGAGGAGCACTGCCAGAGCCCTGCAAAATGACCTCCAGCAGGCCACAAATGTGCATGTGTCTGCACAAACGGTCAGAAACAGACTCCATGAGGGTGGTATGAGGGCCCGACGTCCACAGGTGGGGGTTGTGCTTACAGCCCAACACCGTGCAGGACGTTTGGCATTTGCCAGGGAACACCAAGATTGGCAAATTCGCCACTGGCGCCCTGTGCTGTTCACAGATGAAGGCAGGTTCACACTGTGACAGACGTGACAGAGTCTGGAGACGCCGTCGCGAACGTTCTGCTGCCTGCAACATCCTCCAGCATGACCGGTTTGGCGGTGGGTCAGTCATGGTGTGAGGTGGCATTTCTTCGGGGGGGGGGGGGGCGCACAGCCCACCATGTGCTCGCCAGAGGTAGCCTGACTGCCATTAGGTACCGAGATGAGATCCTCAGACCCCTTGTGAGACCATATGCTGGTGCGGTTGGCCCTGGGTTCCTCCTAATACAAGACCATGCTAGACCTCATGTGACTGGAGTGTGTCAGCAGTTCCTGCAAGAGGAAGGCATTGATGCTATGGACTGGCCCACCCGTTCCCCAGACCTGAATCCAATTGAACACATCTGGGACATCATGTCTCGCTCCATCCACCAATGCCACGTTGCACCACAGACTGTCCAGGAGTTGGCGGATGCTTTAGTCCAGGTCTGGGAGGAGATCCCTCAGGAGACCATCCGCCATCTCATCAGGAGCATGCCCAGGCGTTGTAGGGAGGTCATACAGGCACGGAGGCCACACACACTACTGAGCCTCATTTTGACTTGTTTTAAGGACATTACATCAAAGTTGGATCAGCCTGTAGTGTGGTTTTCCACTTTAATTTTGAGTGTGACTCCAAATCCAGACCTGTGTGATTTTGTTGTCAGGACATTCAACTATGTAAAGAAAAAAGTATTTGATAAGAATATTCCATTCATTCAGATCTAGGATGTGTTATTTTAGTGTTCCCTTTATTTTTTTTGAGCAGTGTATATAGTATGTGTAAGCTGGAAGTAGAAGCCTAACGCCTCAAACACACCGACAGCCTCATTGTGCTAAATAGTATGCAGCATCCTCTGGATATGTATGCAACAAAAGTTCAACATTCACCTTCTGCTACCATTTCTGCCAAGCAGTCTGCGCATACAGTTTGACGCATACGTTAAATAAATCCAACGTATGCACCACACAGAATACACTGCAACAGCCTCTGCAATGCAATGCTGCAAGGCAAACGCAGCTTTTCATTGGAAATTAATGCAATTCTGGTGTACCAAAATTCAACGACACTGTCGGTGTGTTGTTATCCATTAGTTTACTCCAATTAGGGGAGGTAGGGTTAGGAGAAAATACAGTAAAATATATGGGGCATTGGAAATGATGCAGACAATTACATTGATAGTTACAATCTATATGCAATATTAAAGCTGACCGACTCCCTAAAAAAAAAAGGATTAGGTTTAAAATCTGATTTTCCAGAGCAAAATTGTGGAAACTGGTAGGGTTTAACTTTGTGGCAACTACCGTTAGTGTTGACCTTACTTTGCAATTAGAAGTCGATAGACATTTTCAGTGTAGAACCTGCCAAAACATTAGTTTTAGTAAGACAAAGAGCATATTTTTTTAAATCAGAATCATTACGCCTACTCACCAAACAGATGCCCTGGCCAAAATACATCCACATGCAGTGTTCAATGTAGAATTGTTCATCCATTTAGAAAATTCCAAGGAACAGGCATAATAAACTAAAAGTACACATATTGTTTTGTAACCATTAATACTTTTTTCAACTAGCCAAATTAGGCCCTGTTTCAAATTGTCACTGAGAACAACAGGTCCAGACGTAAATCACTTTGCATTATTCTGTTCCATTTTTATATTACATCATGTTTTTTTACTATAAAATAGTTGTCGACTGTGATAAGGGCTCAGGAAATAATAGCGTCTTGTCTTCTAAATTAAACACAACAGGGCTATGACATTGCACAGCCATAGGCTTCTACATGCAAGTGCCACACAGCTGAGGTTACTACCTTTTTGAAGATTGGGTTCCATGATATAATATAACCAGTTGGTATTACAGAGTCAATAAATAAATCATAAATGCCACTTTTATTGACTGAATAATAAATGATCAGATTTAGCAGTTAGGATTAGTGTACTCCAAAAAATATAATGTAAGTACTCGGTTAAAAAAAGGTCAAATTCCCATCCCTAACAGGTCATACTGTATCATCCACAGAGACCAAGTAAATGTGAAAAAGGACCTTGAGGAAAACCTCTAGGTGCATTTGTGAGTAATCAACGACTTCATCCCAGCCTGTGTCGCAGACTGCAAGGAGGTAGGATATTACATGATACTGCATATTATACATAACTGCTGACAAGCAAAACACAGACAAGAGACAATACTAGGATGAAAGGTCTTCTTTAAATGATAATTCACTCTGGTTGTAGACCAGGGCTAATCTAGGTCTATGATAGACCAGTAGTGTTCAGGAAGCAATCTGATATTCTACTGTTTCCAAACATGTATGCTGGAAGAGTTAACCTTGGTGTGCAGGTGGGAGAGGGGGTAAGGAGCTGCGAAAATTATCTAAACATAGAAAGAGCCATACCAGCAGGCAGTGAGGGGTCTCAGCCAATGGAAATAGAGGTAGTGGCCACAGCTCACAAACAGAGCAGCTATCTGAGCTCAGTGGGAAATACAGAGGCAGATCACCAGGGAGCACATGGCAAGACAAGCCAGGAAGAGGGCAACTGCCATTTTCTTGGAATCTTTATTTATTTAACTAAGAACAAAAAAGTTAAGAACAAATTCTTATTTACAAGAGTGGCAGAACTGAAAATAAAGGCAATTTTCCAAGACAATGCCTTGCCCTTGTTAATGTTCTTGAGGAAACAGGACGGTTACCCCTATATCACCTGATCATAACACATTGGTTGGTTGTTGAACTTGTGGCCCCCACTGTTGCCAAGAGGAAAGTTGAGAGAATTACTAGTGGTAGGAATATATTAGCTAGGCCCAGCGTCATTAATTTATGGATCTGGCTAGGCCTAGCTGACAACCTCGGATACATTCACAGTAAAAAAAAATGGCTCACCCTTCAGGCATACCAAGAAGACCATGTCAGTCAATAGTATGTTACCTCATGCAACGCCTAACTTATCTCTTGTCTCGTTCAGGTCATCAAGACCTGAGAATGTTCTGGAAGAACGTCACTCAGCGAGGACAATCAGTGGGCAGAGTGGGGCAAGATTTTGGGGACTTTTCTGGGTCGTGCGTGGGTACATAACAATACTAACAGTTATTTTAGCTAGCTAAGTAAATAATTAGCTTAACACATTTGGTTAAAAAAAATATATGGAACAAAAACATTAATCATAGGCTTTGCGACCGTCATAGCTAACGGCTACTTAGCTAACGTTAGTTAGCCAACTAGCTAGTACAATAGCAAGCTAACGTTAGCTAGCCATAACAACACACGACGGTGCAAACTTTGTCACAAACTGTGACTAACTTTCTTGGTTAGGTAACATTAACACAACAGATAGTCAACTTTATTTGTTGGTATGGATTTTTCAAAAAGAGAAATGGCTAACCGGTTAGCAAGGCCTAATTCCCGTGTGACACAAAGCAAAAGCAAACCAACACTAGCCAGACCAAGATTATAATAACATGACAATGGCACGAGAACACTCAAATCTAAAGTGTAACATTTGTTGTACATTTTCCCGCAACGTACCTCTCCAATTCCTCGTCGCTGAGTATTTCCATTTCAGGATCCATAGTCACATCGCAGTCATCAACCGTCGCCATTTTGCTGGGACTGAGAAGGGGAGGGGGGTGATTGACAACTAGACAAGACGATCACTGAAAGTTAGTCCTGTATTTTTAACTGAAACCTGGCAGTCCCAAAACCTTTTAGGTCCACCAGCATCTACTAAGCTAACATATTTAATTGTTTAAGATGGTCATACCAAGGATCATTTAGATATTTGATTTGGAATTTTAGGACCAATTTATGTATCAAAAATAACATATTGTATTTGGCCTTACTGCTATTAGCCCATAGAAACACATTGGATAACAGATTTATACATGGAAAAACATAGGCCAAAATGAAGTTTTGAATCGTCTACCCTTAATAATATACAAGAAAGATCAGGCAACTTTTTATTACATTTTTTTTACACACATATTTAACCCTTATTTTTAGACACTAAACTACTTCCATATATACTGCCATTAATTGTTTTAACTGGTACCGGGCTACCTTCAGGCGAGTGTTGTGAGGCTTACGTCCTAAATCAAAACAACCGACATGAGTTCGTGAGAGACTCACCTTCATCATATCAGTGTGTAGGCCAAACACTTCGGAAGCTACAGACAGAAAGTGGCAGATAGGCCGTAAAGTCTCACTTTAAAATGTTTTTTCCCCCAATAGTTTTTGTCCCACCAGGAGTTGGCATTGGCAAGAAAGCAGAAACAGGCCCCCAGCCAGGGTAAAACAATGCATGATCGGACAGGCTATTTTGTCAGTAAAAATAGAGTAACATTGAACTAGCTCGCTCTATTAAAATAGAAAATGTTAATGTATTCCATCCTCTGCAGCTGTGGCTCAAACAAGTCTTACGACCATCGGACGCTAGAGGTCTCAGTTACTAAAAGTAGTGATGAAGACGTTACGTAAGCATTGTAAACAGGAAGTCTTTTTGGATAGTGGTGTCTGGAATTTACGGGAGCGCTGTATTTACATTTTAAAGGTAAAAATATTTTAAGCAAATTAAATGTTGAATTGAGTTATCTGTACGAACATAACAATGGACAATATCACTTAAATATAATAGTTAGCTAACTAAATGCATGCTACACGTTAGCATGTAGCTAGCAAGCTAGCTACGGGTCCTAATAATATCATGTTCTGCTACGTGAGGGAAAACGTCCTACCTCTATGACTTGTAAGAAAAAAAGTGTGTGTGTGTGTGTGTGTGTGTGTGTGTGTGTGTGTGTGTGTGTGTGTGTTTTGCTAGCTGCAGATACATCTGTCATCTGACTTGTTATTCAATTACAGAGTTGCCAAGAGACTGATCATCATCATGGGCAAGAGTTGTAAAGTGGTGGTGTGTGGTCTGGCTGCCGTTGGCAAGACTGCTGTCCTGGAGCAACTGCTGTATGCCAATCATATTGCGGGTAAGCAATTAATTCGTAAGACCTAGCTAGATCAAGGACAATGTTGATGTTTTGACTACACAGATCATCTGTCCCATTTGATATCCAAAAGTGCTCTCCCCCCCTAGGCTCAGAGCCCATGGAGACCCTGGAGGATATCTATATTGGCTCCATAGAAACAGACCGTGGCACTCGAGAGCAAGTGCGCTTCTACGACACCCGGGGTCTTCGTGATGGTCTGGAGTTCCCTCGCCACTACTTCTCCTTTGCGGACGGTTTTGTTCTGGTCTACAGCATCGACAGTAAGGAGTCCTTCAAACGCATGGAGGCCCTCAAGAAAGACATTGACCGCTACCGTGATAAGAAAGAGGTAAGGACTTTCAAGGACTTTCAAGGACTTTCATCGATTTCAATGGTAATTGTAAAGCACAGTGTAATGTAGGCAAGTTAAATAACAGCGCAGACTTCAGGACAAAACAGACCCTGCTGATGAACGGCCGTCCTATCGCCTCTGACTGCAGACCGTCAGCCACCTTTATTGTTTGTTAATTTCCTGATGGTCCTACGTGTTGAATCACCACCGCACATCAACAGCCAGCAGGTTATGTACTACGCGTGGCGACATTCGTTATGGTGTGTCTTGTCCTAAAGTTCTTATCTACACACCACACTCCACTTGCTGATATACAGGTGATGTGAGGTTGTGCTAAATGGATGAGATGATCTGTCCACAGGTGAACATAGTGGTGCTGGGCAACAAGCTAGACATGCAGGAGCAGAGGAGAGTGGACTCTGAAGTGGCCCAGTACTGGGCCAAGACAGAAAAGGTGCGTCTGTGGGAGGTGTCTGTGGCTGACCGGAGGACCCTCATCGAGCCTTTTGTCCACCTGGCCAGCAAGATGACCCAGCCCCAGAGCAAATCATCCTTCCCTCTCAGCCGCAATAAGAACAAGGGGAGTGGCTCTGTCGATAGCTGAGGGATTAGGGGGGATGGAAGAGAGAGTGAGGATTGATGAAGAATGGGAAAAAGTAGTAGGGGAAACGCAATAGACTGATTGTTAGCCTATCACAAATACAGACAATTTTATGTCTGCACAAATGTACACCGACTGAAACAAATGGTTTCATGGAGATTTTGACGGATATTTAAACTCATATTTGACCATTTAGACTGATCTTTGACGACAAGTAAATGTTGACATCAAAAGTAACGAATGGATAATCAAGAGGGTTGTTTGTATCATGGAGGATACATAAGGGATTATATTACTGTTAGTTAATCAGGAGATTTGTTACACTACTGGCATGCCATCTACTCAGATGAAATATGGAAACTATTTTAGCATGGATGATCTGAATTTTATTTTAAGTTAGAGTACATGAAACAAATCCATATTTATTTATTTTTGAATCACTTTTTTCCCCCAATTTCGTAGTATCCAATTATTAGTAGTTACTATCTTGTCTCATCGCTACAACTCCCGTATGGGCTCGGGAGAGACGAAGGTCGAAAGTCATGCGTCCTCCGAAACCCAACCAAGCCGCACTGCTTCTTAACACAGCGCGCATCCAACCCGGAAGCCAGTCGCACAAATGTGTCAGAGAAAACACTGTGCACCTGGCGACCTTGGTTAGCGCGCACTGCGCCCGGCCCGCCACAGGAGTCGCTGGTGCGCGATGAGACAATGATATACCTACCGGCCAAACCCTCCCTAACCCGGACGACGCTAGGCCAATTGTGCGTCGCCCCACGGACCTCCCAATCGCGTCCGGCTGCGACAGAGCCTGGGCAGGAACCCAGAGTCTCTGGTGGCACAGCTAGCTCTGCGATGCAGTGCCTTAGACTACTGCGCCACCTGGGAGGCCGCAAATCCATATTTTGAAGAATTAAAAAAACATTCCTCTATTCTTTTAGTGATGTCAGAAATGTTACTGCCTTTTGAGATCGCTTTGAGTTTTAGAATGACATTATTGTCTAAAGATTTGAATTGTGGCTGACAGACTAGTCTCTTGGTGAACAGGGTGTTTGAAGAGCTTCATGCCTGCTGGACAGGCCCTGAAGAGCTCTTGACCACAGCCTAAACTCGCTGAATTATCTGTACATTATCAGAAACTCCTTACTGTCCTTGAAAACCATGGGGTATTCTTGATCTTTGCTACTGAGCTATGTTGGTCAGACGAAATGCAAATGTATTTCATTTTCAGATTATTTAACAGACTGAAGCTATTTAATGCCATGTCAGGGTCCATAGTTACAGTGCCTTGCGAAAGTATTCGGCCCCCTTGAACTTTGCGACCTTTTGCCACATTTCAGGCTTCAAACATAAAGACATAAAACTGTATTTTTTTTGTGAAGAATCAACAACAAGTGGGACACAATCATGAAGTGGAACGACATTTATTGGATATTTCAAACTTTTTTAACAAATCAAAAACTGAAAAATTGGGCGTGCAAAATTATTCAGCCTCCTTAAGTTAATACTTTGTAGCGCCACCTTTTGCTGCGATTACAGCTGTAAGTCGCTTGGGGTATGTCTCTATCAGTTTTGCACATCGAGAGACTGACATTTTTTCCCATTCCTCCTTGCAAAACAGCTCGAGCTCAGTGAGGTTGGATGGAGAGCATTTGTGAACAGCAGTTTTCAGTTCTTTCCACAGATTCTCGATTGGATTCAGGTCTGGACTTTGACTTGGCCATTCTAACACCTGGATATGTTTATTTTTGAACCATTCCATTGTAGATTTTGCTTTATGTTTTGGATCATTGTCTTGTTGGAAGACAAATCTCCGTCCCAGTCTCAGGTCTTTTGCAGACTCCATCAGGTTTTCTTCCAGAATGGTGTTGTATTTGGCTCCATCCATCTTCCCATCAATTTTAACCATCTTCCCTGTCCCTGCTGAAGAAAAGCAGGCCCAAACCATGATGCTGCCACCACCATGTTTGACAGTGGGGATGATGTGTTCAGGGTGATGAGCTGTGTTGCTTTTACGCCAAACATAACGTTTTGCATTGTTGCCAAAAAGTTCAATTTTGGTTTCATCTGACCAGAGCACCTTCTTCCACATGTTTGGTGTGTCTCCCAGGTGGCTTGTGGCAAACTTTAAACGACACTTTTTATGGATATCTTTAAGAAATGGCTTTCTTCTTGCCACTCTTCCATAAAGGCCAGATTTGTGCAATATACGACTGATTGTTGTCCTATGGACAGAGTCTCCCACCTCAGCTGTAGATCTCTGCAGTTCATCCAGAGTGATCATGGGCCTCTTGGCTGCATCTCTGATCAGTCTTCTCCTTGTATGAGCTGAAAGTTTAGAGGGACGGCCAGGTCTTGGTAGATTTTCAGTGGTCTGATACTCCTTCCATTTCAATATTATCGCTTGCACAGTGCTCCTTGGGATGTTTAAAGCTTGGGAAATCTTTTTGTATCCAAATCCGGCTTTAAACTTCTTCACAACAGTATCTCGGACCTGCCTGGTGTGTTCCTTGTTCTTCATGATGCTCTCTGCGCTTTTGACGGACCTCTGAGACTATCACAGTGCAGGTGCATTTATACGGAGCCTTGATTACACACAGGTGGATTGTATTTATCGTCATTAGTCATTTAGGTCAACATTGGATCATTCAGAGATCCTCACTGAACTTCTGGAGAGAGTTTGCTGCACTGAAAGTAAAGGGGCTGAATAATTTTGCACGTCCAATTTTTCAGTTTTTGATTTGTTAAAAAAGTTTGAAATATCCAATAAATGTCGTTCCGCTTCATGATTGTGTCCCACTTGTTGTTGATTCTTCACAAAAAAATACAGTTTTATATCTTTATGTTTGAAGCCTGAAATGTGGCAAAAGGTCGCAAAGTTCAAGGGGGCCGAATACTTTCGCAAGGCACTGTATTGTGCAACATTCCATGTGTGTGTCACTGAACAAGAAAGATGCCTTGGCCTAGTTTGGAGTAGTTTTTTGCTTTGTGACTATTCACAGATCTTTATATTTGTGTTATGTTTTGACATTGTTCATCTCTGTCTTTATGTCTGTATTATTGAAGTGCATATTATTTTCATGATACATATTGGGGCATTTATACTCTGATGCAATATACAGCACAGTATTTATCTTTTAAAATGTTCTGGAGACTGGATAATTGTTTGCATGTCGTGTAAACAAATAAAAAGATTCGCTCGGCGTCTAAGTTGACGCTGTTGTGTATCTTTGATTTGCATGATTTATGAAGAAATTAAACATAATACAAACATTTTAATGTCTTAATTAAAATATTCCTACATTGCTGATTGCGGTGCCATCGCCACAGATCATTCCCATGAGCTAGGATAAAGATCTACAGAGATCTCTAAACTTTGCTCAAATCCATCCAAACTCTGCCTCCATGTCAGAAACGTGGAGAAGGAGAGAGAGGAGTCAGAGTAGTGTCACAGAATAGCTCATGCATTTTCAAAGGGCAACATTTTAAAGCAGCTTCGATGACCAACGATTCAACTTATTTTCTCTCACTGCTGTGTAGCAGCTCCCTGGGGGGCTGGCGGGTAGCCTAGTGGTTAGAGAGGTGAGCCAGCAACTGAAGGGTTGCCATTTCAAATCCTGGGACTGACGGGAAAATCAGGTAGGAAATGAGCTGGCTACCAGAGGGTTTCTGGTATCAAATCCTAGATTCCTTCAGTTGTGCCTGTAAGCAAAGCCCCAGTTGTGCCTGTAAACAGCTCCCTGGTTGCTGAGTGTGGCAGCCCCTCACACCTCTCCAACAAACCTGTATGTGTGTCTTTTGGAGGGGTTGGGTTAAAAGTGGAAGTCAAATATCGGTTGGACCTTGTGTGCAATTAGCCTTTTGTTCTTTAGTGGTAATTGCTGTGAGTACATCTGTACAAATCCATTATAAAGGCTTCGTCTCTGCCTTTGATGTAAGATACTTCAGACAAGATTCTTTGTAGTCTATATTTAACCTGACATTGACAACAGTCAGGTTAGGTATGATTCCTTTCCCCAGTAATGAATGGCATTGGTTCTGTGGAATAGACTGCTGAAACATCTATTTTATACCGTTGGAACTATACATCTAAATATTTCAAGCACAAAAGAAAACCTATTTTAAGTGGCCATTTTATGTTGAAACAGTGTTGTAGTAGAGATAGGTCCCCGTGGTGATGAGAATTCTGCCCTACATACACTGAGACAAGGTCAGACATGTTTATGTAGAGCAAATGAAGCTGCCAACAGTTCCACATGGACCAGCTGACTGGAAAGGTTAATGTAAGCTAATGAGAAAACCTCAAGTGGAACGTTTCGGAATTGATACTATACTCACCTTCAGAGCACAAGCAGAATGTTGTGTCTCAGTTCAAACAGGTTGTTTTTAATGACGAGCCAGTGTGCTGATGATGTTCTTTACTAAGAAATTGTGCATTTACTGAGTCACATGTATGGATCATTATAAACTATCATAGTGTTACAACCCACATTTATTGTCTTCTTACACAGTACATAAGGTACAATAACTTTAACACAAAACAGCCTCAGGACCCTATATAACCCGCCACACTCTCATACATTTTCTTATCTACGTTTAACAGAGGGCAATGAACCATAAAACATCTCACTCTCTATATTGATCTTCTGTTAAAATGTGACATTTACCACACGGCTTGAAATACACACTGTGAATACTGCGGTGGGAGCGAGGGGAGCAGTAGACTTGTGACCTGTCCCCGTTGTGATTTATGAACGCACCTCTTCAACTAGACTACCGCCAAAACCATTTCCCCAAGGATGACACTAAGACAAAAAAATACCAAGGCAATGTCCTTTTATCTCTACTCCAATAATGTTTTACTGTCATAGCAAAAAACACCAGATTCATCTTCAGTGCTGCAGCTGAGCATCTAGCTAGGCTCCCCCAGGGACATGCAGGACCAATGGGATTTCTCCCTCTTTCTTTTTACAGTGGAGATTATTTATCTCAACCCTGGCAGTTGCTATAGTGACCTTCTAATCGCAGCATTTCCCTCCCAGCACTATGTCTTCAAGAGGAAGTGTGTGATTTAAGGGGTTGGATAGAGAAAGGCCAGCACACAGGTTGAACAATGGACTCGTGATTTGGCATGATGATGTGCCCCATGTGGCCATTCTAACTGTTTGACCCCCAGCCTCTGGACCAATACAACCCAAAGTCAAGGTCAGTATGTCCAAACAGGTTCCCTGTTATAAGGCCAGATCTTTTTGATTATGAAGTCCCTCCAGAAAGCTATGGCTACCGTAGCCTGCTGCAAAGATAAAACTGTCACAGAAGAGATTATTTCTTCCTCTTTACAAGAGAGGTATGAATTTATGGCCATGATTTGGTGGCAAGAGAAAGGTCAAATGTTTCTTATGACATAATGATTTTGATGCTCTGCGACAGATCAGCATTAACCGGGCCCCAAAGCAGTTGGTGCAGCTCATTCCACCTGAATACACAGAGGGCTAGTTTACATAATCTGCTGTAGGACAATACCTAATGAATGTAAACACACATGTCACTTTGAACAATGTTTTAAATATGATTTGATCATGCTGCAAAGCACTGTGCTGTGCTGTGCGTGTGGTGGATCTAACAGCTTTGACATTAGAAAGCGGGACATGTCAACAAGTCGTCTGGTTCCAGTCAATCGCTGGACTTAAAGGTCAATAAAATACAAAGTGAGGCAGAGGAAGTGAAAGATCTAATCGATGTATTTCCCTATCCACCTTCTCCCTCTGTCTATTTATCTCTCTCCCATTTATTTCTCTGTCATTCATATCCAACCTGGCATTATCTACACAGATGGAACAAAAACAACATTTTAAGCAAAGACATCTTACTCTCTATTCCACCTTACAATTCCTATTGCACATCATAAAGATCACTGTAGTCAAATGTACTGTGAACATAGTGACAAAGGTGTTACAATAAATACTGGCCATGTCCCCTCATAGAATATCTTCTACATCGTAGTACATGTTTTGTAATGTACCACTGCTTTTAAATGCAACACAAGGGCTGCATTTACACAGGCAGCCCAATTCTGTTTCTTTTTTCTCCCACTAATTGGCCTTTTGGTCATTCACATCAGATTTTTAAATCAGAGCTTTTTCAGAGCTGGTCTGATTGGTCAAAAGACCAATTAGTGAAAAAGAATATCAGATTTGGGCTGCCTGTCTAAACCCCGCCAAGCAGCCACAGATATTGGGTCAGCAGGTAGCCTAATGGTTAGAGTGCTGGACTTGTAACCGAAAGGTTGCAAAATTGAATCCCCGAGCTGACAAGGTAAAAAATATGTTGTTCTACCCCTGAACAAGGCAGTTAACCCACTGTTCCTAGTCTGCCATTGAAAATAAGAATTTGTTATTAACTGACTTTCCTAGTTAAATAAAAGGTAAAAAAATAAATATTGACATGTACTGTATAACTTGACATACACACTGAACTGACTCCGTGTCCTTGTGGGGTTGATACAGAGAGGGAGGACCCAGGGACTGACAGACTGGCCACCACAGCAAAATAAATGGGTGTCACTCCAAAGTATTCAGGTAGAGATCAATATATCATTGTAGGGGTTTGGGGAGAGGTCTGGCAAGTTTCTTCTGTCCCCACTGGCTTCAGACATGGGTATGATCACTTGACCTTCCCTTGTTTTGGCAATGGGAGAGGTGTGTTTGTGCTTACCTAACGTTTACACATGGGGAGAGCTGGCATAAGGACCTACAGTGGTAGTGAGAACAACATTGCTGTCCAACTACATTAAGAGAACGGGCTCCCCTTCCAATAAAGGACATGGATGGGAAGCCAACAAATTAATAGCTGTTTGAACTAAATTCACATCATTATGGTATGCTTGTTACAGTTCATTACAGTCCAGAAGAGTCTCCAGACAGATGTGGCTTTGGTGATTGGCACTATTATGGCAGGAGACTGACTCTGGCTTCAGTTCAGACAACAAGAGCACATGACACAGGACCTGCTCTGTACACAAAGGACAGAGAAAAGCTGTGAAGAACAGCGCTGAGCTGAGCTGTGGTGGTGGTCCAGAATCCAGTACCATTCCATGATATTGTTCAGAACCTAATCTCTCTCCATTATCTGGAGCCGCTCCAGAGTATGATGTTCTGCCCACTGAAACCACCTGGGTGTGAATACTGTGCAGATAATCCAGAATATCATCCAGACTGTTGTTCCTCAGCATGCCACTCCTTTCTGTGACAATAGCCCTGTTTATACCTGCTGTTAACATGCGACCTTCATCCTGATCTTGACCTGATCTTGCCTGTTTACACTTATAAGACCTGATCACAATCTGATCACAATGCATCTTTTAATTGTCTACACTTCTCTAAAATGTGGGCACAATCAGAATGTGAACAAGATCAGGACAAAGGAAGCAGGTTGGAACCAGGTATAAACAGGGCTAATGAGGCAGGACTCAGATGGGGACCGACACCTTTCTCCATTCGCTTATCTTTTATCTTTGCAGTGTTGAATGCCTGCTGTGAAGACTAACTTCTAAAATAGGGGGAAATGAGAGCTGTGCTTTGACATCAGTGATATGCAGATCCTATACCAGGAAACTCAGTTCTGAGAAACTCCAGCTCCTCCCACCTCACAGGCTGTAGCCTCAGTCAACATGGCTGCCTTGTAGTTTCATAGCCTGCCATTACATACAGCACATGTTCTTTTACTGGAATAAATGGATCACTGGTAGACTGATAGATAATTGACATTTCACCACACTGCAATTGAAGAGAATGTGATCATAGTGCTTTGTTTTATCCATGGTGTCTCTTTCTATAATAAATGGGACACATCCCTTATTATACCCAGGACTGAGCTCTGTATCTGGGCTGGTCTACTATCCATGGTTCCCTTGGCTGTGCACAGGGATGGAGGAGTGAAAAAGAGAGACACGGACACACCACAATGTCCTCCTATATGATCGTCATATTCCATGTCTGAACATCTTACATCCAAACTTCTCCAATCCTGTTCTGCATGGCTATTATTTCACTTCATCCACAAGAACAGTGCTAGACCCATTTCTACGGTGATGAAGTTTGAGAGGCTCTGATTGTGTGGATGATTGTATGGTATTAATGTAGCTGAAACTGTAAGCCCAGAGAAGGACAGAAACTGACCAGTGGTTGACACTCTTGGGATATACTGGATAATTACATCTGAAAGGCATTTTTCCCCCCCACATCTATTGTGTTGTGGCGCTAATAATTAAATTCCATAATTCAGTTCAACTTTGAACAAGGGAAAAAAATCACTCAACCATTTTTCGATTCAACATTTGTCTCTTTTGTAGGTTAAAAAACAAGTACAGTAAAACCATGTAAATAAAACAAACAAGAAAAAACAAGCAAAGTATTTCTCCTTTCCATGTACAGCGTGTGTCTGCTGTAGCCTACAACAACAGTCTAACCTCAGCTAAGATAGTGTTTCATCAAGATAAAGATAACAATAGCAACTTTGATAAAATGTCTATATTTACTCTATATTTTCTACATAGATCATTTGCCTTCTCTAGATGTATTTATTTAATAAAAATGTCCTTAAAATGTCTGAATACCATAGAGTTCCCATGTAATGATAGATAGATAGACAGACAGAGAGAACACTGGAGATCAATAGGCTGGCTGGTTCACTGAGTAACTTACTGTGACTGGAGAGAATCACATTGGTATGGCAAAGAGACCTGATGGCTTGGTTTAATATTCCCATAGACAAAGGCCTCAGAAACATGTACAGAATCAAAGAGATTTAAAAAGATGGAGGAGAAACAGTGCTGGGTTTGATCTAGAAGGGCAATAACAAGGTCTTCACTGCAGGTGGCGCTGCTGCGTCACACACATGGAAATACTATTGCACTGACTGAACTGAAGGGAACAACATAGCTGCATAGGATTTCCCCCATTTTGCTGTTGCTAAAGCAGACTGGTTGGGTGTAAGTGTTGGGATTGGTAATAAACCAGCAAAGAGAGTTGGTATTGGGATAAATCAGGAGACCCAAGTATTGGGGCCGGTCTGGTGGGGCTATTGAGTGTTTGTTTAAAGGTGGGTCTACTTGTTTAGGAGAGAGGGGTATGGGAATATGATTATGTGTTCTACTGCACTTGCGACATCAATAACACTGGCTGTTCTGTGTAATCCATATAATCGCCGTGTCCTGCTCCTCTGTAAGGTGAAAGCCCAGCAATGTCAACACAGAGAGAGGGCTGAAGCATCATGAGAATGAGATTGACCATCAAGGAAAAACGCATCACAACAACCCATCAGTTCAAATTACTCTTGGAATTGGCCTTTCAAATACAGTACGGTAGGCTGTAGAGCATCTCTGTAGAGGTATAGATACATTGTTCAGAATCAGATAAAGCCATCTCCCCACATCCTATATTCTCCTACTGTATAACCGTTCGAAACACGGACACATTGATTGAACATATTGCTTTAAAAATGTAACTAGATCTGAGATTTAGATTCAGACCTGTCTCATGGATAACAACAACAATAAAATTGAATCGTTATAAGTTGATTGTTTGTGTGATTGAAAAAGGCTAAATCAAACTCTCGTGAGTTTATGAAAAATCACACCAGGAACAAGAACAAAAAACTAGAACATATTTTCATTGCTTTCATAAGTAAATCTGTTTAAGGTGCTTTTAATGTGGTTGCCATGGCACTGTGCTTTGTTTCTTTCCCTCCATTCTTGATGATCCAATCGGTGATCTGGGAAATGTGTTCTCACCCCCCCCCCCCATACATCTCTGCACAGTGGAAACCTTTAATCGAAGATTGTAAACCCATCAAGTAATTTCTACCCCTTAGTGGTTTTTTTGAGCAAGGGGAAATTGTCATTCACTGCTATCCATCAGCTCCTGCTGAGATAGCTCAAGAGAAAATTAAGGACTATGGCTCAGGGAGTACAATTGGGGGATCAAGCACTATAAAATCACTGGGATACAGGGAACCATGGCAGATTATAATATAAGACAGCTAGGCTTTTAAAAATGATTTTGTGCTGCCTGTTCCGCAACGAGAGAAATAGAGACAGTCAGAACCAATGCACCAGCACTGCTACGGAGCAAAGATATTTAATGAGGCAGATCTGCAACTTGAGACAAAATCAAGTTGACAAGCTGACCTTTTCAGGACCTTAATGAGTGCTTAATTCTGGGGATGCAGGGTAAAAAATGAATTATGAAAGGCCATGTTGGGCTGTGACTCAGAGAGAGAGAGAGAACGAGAAAAATAAAGAGAGAGAGAGAGAGAGAGAGACAGAGAGAGGGAGAGAAAGAAAGAGAAAAAGAAAGAGAGAGGGAGAGAAAGGGCTTAATCATCTATTCTACACATCAATTGAGAGCTCTGGGTTCCAATGACAAGAGCCCAGTAACGGTTTGGGAGATAGGGGCTTGGTGGAAGGGTGTTGGTGTTAAAATATGAGTTCATATAGTTCAGACAGATCCCACTCATAGACTTGGGTCCGTAGGACTGCAGATCTGCAGCGCCACATATGGCTGAAGAAAGTCACAAGCTCAGAGAGCATTGGGCTCACCTGCTAGCATCCCCAATATCGACCCATAACAACAAAAAGCAAGCCAACCAATTATAGAAACAATGTTCTGAGGAGTAGCATGACGTAAAGGGACCTTATTTGTGGCAACCACACTAAACAGATACATCTATTTTTGTTCTCTAATAAATTACACAATAATATTAAGAATCCAAACCAAATCGACCCATGAAATGGCTGTTTAAGAGAGAGGCCTCCTGGCTGCACCAGTCTGTCCATGGAGGTGTGTCCTGTTCCTCAGGCCACCAACCACAGAAGAAGGAGACAGATAGGGTGTGGTGGAGAGGAGGCAGGGCCTTGGCATTGGGGGTGTGTCCTCCATGACATGAGCAGTTGTTAGCCTCGTTCTCTCTGTTCTCTCCATCCTGGTTTCTGTGGTCTGCATAGTTTGTGCGTGGCGTGGCCCTCGTCATGTGGGTCACAGTAATGGAGGCAGGGCAAGGGGGTTGGTAGAGGGGGACAGAGGGACGGGGGGCTGTACTGTGTCATTAATAAGGGGAGAAGATGATGGAGGGGTGCGTGGCCCTCAGGGGCCCCGGGGCGGGCCGGAACAGGGTGGGGCTCAGGAAGGGCGTCTGAAAGAAGGTGGTGCCCGCCGGGTGGCGCAGAGCCAGAGGATTGGTTGCCATGGTGCACAAGGTGGGCTGGGTGAGGGGGCTGGGCAGGAAGCCAGTGGTCAGGCTCCTGGTCAGTTGCTTCTGGAAGGCCAGTTTGGTCTGAAGGAGAATAGGAGAGAGCAGAGGAGAACAGAGACAGAGAGTGCATGTCATTTCTTGAAGCGCACACATTTACTCAAAGTAGAGCACACATTTGCTCAGCAAACACGAATTCCCAGGGAACATTGCTCTTTTAGCACACATCGTTACCTTGGCTAAACATGCTCGTACATTTCTCCATACTAATATCCGTTCCCTCACCACAACTAGGGGACTTATGAACACTCTCACACAGTCAAGACAAAAGAACAAAAGACTGAACCACAGACACACAGACATGCTTAAACTCCAAACCCTTTACAAAGTTTACATTAGAGCAATCTTTTCTGGTGCTGTTCAATTCCCTGCACCTAGCCAGTTCCAGTGGTTAAGCCAGCTGTAGCCCTGACAGCCCACTTCTCCCCTGTCCCTGCCTGCACTGGGCCCTGCCACTCACCTGAGTAGAGAGAGAGGTGAGGTTGTACTGGCTGAACATTTTCTTCATGGCAGACACGGCCCCGCCTGCATACCCAGTCCATCTCACAGTCTGCAGGGAGGATGGGAAGAGGGGGAGGTAGAGGAGATGGAGATGCAGAGGAGGGAGAAATAGGGATGTGGTGGTGGGGTGGAGCGGAGCGGAGGAGATGGGGACAAGGAGAGGTTCAAGGGGAGGTGCGCACATGACAGGAGCACAAAAGTGATTAATATAGAGTGCTGATTCAGGCTGCATGCTTTGTCAGTAGCGGTAGTGCTGGGGGTATTTCAGCCTCCAGTCTCAGGTACACTACCACAAAGCAGTGTCCTTAACCTCTCTGACAGCACAGGCATACAGGCAGGCAAGCTGCTTCACAGGAGAGACAACCCCCTAGGGAGTAGCAATGAGGTGTGTGTGTGTGTGTGTCAGGGTTGGAGACAATTACATTACAATTCAGTCAATTCAGGAGATAAAAATACATTTTATTCAGAGATCAAACATGATTGGCCATTATTTTCTTAGAGGATTTTCCAAATGTATGGGTCTTAAACTTGAATTAACCTCAAACCGTGCGTGCAACTGCGCGTGTGTCTACATGAACATTCATGTAATGGATGTGTGTGTGTGTGTGTGTGTGTGTGCGCGTGTGCCGTTTCTCACCGATAAGCTGGAGGTAGGCTGGCTCTTGTTGTGGGGACTGAACTTGGGTTTGGGGGGCTTTCCTGCCAGACGGTCCTTGTGTCTCCTGCTGTTCATGTGCTGAGGAGATCAGAGGAGAAACGTTAGTCTGCTAATCTAGTTATTAATGTTGGATTTATCTAGTGGACCATGCCTGATCTACACTGAGTGTACAAAACATTAGGAACACCATTCTAATATTAAGTTGCTTTTGCCCTCCTTTTGCCCTCAGAACAGACTAATTATGTCTTGCCCATTCACCCTCTGAATGGCACGCATGCACAATCCATGTCTCAATTGGCTCAAGGCTTAAAAATCCTTCTTTAACCTGACTCCTCCACTTCATCTACACTGATTGAAGTGGATTTAACAATTGACATCAACAAGGGATCATAGCTTTCACCTGGTCAATCTATGGTCATGGAAAGAGCAGGTGTTCTTAAGGTTTCGTACACTCAGTCAACCGTATTGTACACTCAATATGCACTATCTGAAAAAAATATTTAGAGGACGCAAAACCACAAAGAAAACCTACTACAACTTCCCTCTATCTACAGTATGCACGTCTATTTCTCTCTCCTCTGTTCTACTATCAACTGGCTAATCCTAGTTCATCAGAGGAGGTTTTAACAGTGCCATTGGAATACACTACTAAGGCTTGTTGTAGGCAAGGTTGCTACACATGCCCATATATATACTGTATCTTTTCCATGACCAGCTCGTCTGAGAGAGCTGCAAAACTTTCCAGAACCATCCCATCATACGATTACATCTACGATTGACTAAACATCACCAGGGAAGCAATTACCCGAAACAGCCTAGAAACGAAGTTCAATAAAACCATGTGCCTAGATTACCACACCATAAACACGTCAATTAACATACGTCTAACAGCTCGCACAGGCTCAAATAGACAGTTCTGAGTGAATCACCATACCATCTGATATACATCTGCTTAGTGTGGGAATGCTTTTTCCAGAATGGCTTTATTGTAATAAAAATGCAGTCGCTGGCACTGTGCCAGGTGAATTCAAACACACATTTCCACTGCTAGCATCACCTCAGGAATAGTAAACCTTCTACTGTGACATGTGTAAAGAGCATTTAATAAGTTTGTTATTACATCATGGGTCCTGTGCTACCTTTAAAAGTGGGAGGGCTGAGGTAGTGACGCCATAGGCACAGTGCATTCGGAAAGTATTCAGACCCCTTCCCTTTTTCCACATTTTGTTATGCTACAGCCTTATTCTAAAATGGATTAAATATTTTTTCCCCCTGATCAATCTACACACAATACCCCATAACGACAAAGCAAAAACTGTTTTTTAGAAATGTTTGACAATTTATTAAAAATAAAGAACAAATACCCTATTTACATAAGTATTCAGACCCACGGACAACCATCTCTGCAGCACTCCACCAATCAGGCCTTTATGGTAGAGTGGCCAGACGGAAGCCATTCCTCAGTAAAAGGCACAAGACAGCCTGCTTGGAGTTTGCCAAAAGGCACCTAAAGGACTCTCAGACCATGAGAAACAAGATTATCTGGTCTGATGAAACACAGCAGTGGATTTCGAATAAGTCTCAATGTCCTTGAGTGGCCCAGCCAGAGGCCGGACTTGAATCCGATCGAACATCTCTGGAGAGACCTGAAAATAGCTGTGCAGCGACGCTACCTATCCAACCTGACAGAGCTTGAGAGGATCTGCAGAGAAGAATGGGAGAAACTCCCCAAATACAGGTGTTCCAAGCTTGTAGCGTCATACCCAAGAAGACACAAGACTGTAATCACCGCTAAAGATGCTTCAACAAATTATTCAACTGTAAGTATTCAACTTACAGTTGAAGTCGGAAGTTTACATACACCTTAGCCAAATACATTTAAATACATTTTTCACAATTCCTGACACTTAATTCCTCAAAGAATCCCTGTCTTAGGTCAGTTAGGATCAACAATTTAATTTCAGCTTTTATTTCTTTCATCACATTCCCAGTGGGTCAGAAGTTTTCATATACTTAATTAGTATTTGGTAGCATTACCTTTAAATTGTTTAATTTGGGTCAAATGTTTTGGGTAGCCTTCCACAACCTTCCCACAATGAGTTGGGTGAATTTTGGCCCATTCCTCCTGGCAGAGCTGGGGTAACTGAGTCAGGTTTGTAGGCCTCCTTGCACACACACACACTTTTTCAATTCTGCCCACAAATGTTCTATATGATTGAGGTCAGGACTTTGTGATGGCCACTCCAATACCTTGACTTTGTTGTCCTTAAGCCATTTTGCCACAACTTTGGAAGTATGCTTGGGGTCATTCTCCATTTGGAAGACCCATTTGCGACCAAGCTTTAACTTCCCGACTGATATCTTGAGATGTTGCTTCAATATATCCACATAATATTCCTCCTCATGAAGCCATCTATTTTGTGAAGTGCACCAGTCCCTCCTGCAGCAAAGCACCCCCACAACATGATGCTGCCACCCCCGTGCTTCACGTTTGGGATGGTGTTCTTCGGCTTGCAAGCTTCCCCCTTTTTCCTCCAAACAGTTATGTTTGTTTCAACAGATCAGAGGATATTTCTCCAAAAAGTACAATCTTTGTCACCATGTGCAGTTTCAAACCGTATTCTGGCTTTTTTTATGGCGGTTTTGGAGCACTGGCTTCTTCCTTGCTGAGCGGCCTTTCAGGTTGTGTCGATACAGGACTCGTTTTACTGTGGATATAGATACTTTTGTACATGTTTCCTCCAGCATCTTCACAAGGTGTTCTGGGATTGATTTGCACCTTTCACACCAACTTACGTTCATCTCTAGGAGCCAGAACGCGTCTCCTTCCTGAGAGGTATGACGGCTGCGTGGTCCCATGCTGTTTATACTTGCGTACTATTGTTTGTACAGATGAACGTGGTACCTTCAGGCATTTGGAAATTGCTCCCAAGGATGAACCAGACTTGTGGAGGTCTACAATTTGGCAGAATTTTTTAAAAACTTTCTCATGATGTCAAGCAAAGAGGCACTGAGTTTGAAGGTAGGCCTTGAAACACATCCACATGTACACCTCCAATTGACTCAAACGATGTCAATTAGCCTATGAAAAGCTTCTAAAGCCATGACATCATTTTCTGAATTTTTCCAAGCTGTTTAAAGGCACAGTCAACTTAGTGTATGTAAACTAATGACCCACTGGAATTGTGATAGAGTGAATTATAAGTGAAATAATCTGTCTGTAAACAATTATTGGAAAAAGGAACTTGTGTCATGCACAAAGTAGATGTCCTAACCGACTTGCCAAAACTAGTTTCTTAATACATTTGTGGAGTGGTTGAAAAACAAGTTTTAATGACTCCAACCTAAGTGTATGTACACTTCCGACATCAACTGTATGTAAATGTCATATTTCTGTTTTTTTAATTTTATATATTTGCTAAAAAAACTATTTAATCAATTTTAAAAGAAGGCTGTAATGTAACAAAATGTGGAAAAAGTCCATGAAAATAATTAGTCCAACCAAGAAATCAAGTGTTCATTTTGTTTGAAGAGGTAGTTCTATAGTCTGCCCTGTCAACATCTACTGTACTGACATCATCTGTCTGTCTGTGTGTGTCAAATCAAAATGTATTTGTCATGTGACAGGATACACTTGAAAAAGAGATTTCAATCTCAATGTGACCTTAAATAAAGGATGAATAACTGATAACCCCACACAAAGCCAAAAACACTGCAGGACAAGGGTCATTTGAATGAGAGTCTTATTCGGTTAGCACTCTATCAAGCACTTCTCAGGGTGTGCAAAATTACCTACAAACCCCCTCTCTTTCCTCTTCTCACCATTCATGTCACGCAAACAGCGCCAGGAGTACTGAGTAGCCCAGAGGGTCATATCTCTCCCTGTCTATCTCCCATACCCCATGGCTACGTTCACAATATTTTCCACTCTTCCCAGCCATTTTGAGCTCCATCAATTCAGAACACTGTCAGGACACGTTTAGTGGAGGAGGAAAGAGACCCAGTGTGTCAGATCTCCACATAGACTAGTGGCACACTGGCCTCACTGTGAGAGAACATGAAACCAGATCTTGTCCAGTCCAATCACCTGAGATCCACTCAGGAAGTCAACATATGAAATTATACCTCAGCTGTTTCACTTCTCTCCCCACTGCTGAACCCTGCTCACCCTGTGAAACCCCCAGTCCTCCCCTGCCACCCTCCCCTCGACCCCGAGCCTCCTCACCTGGCTGAGCTGGGTCTCCGAGTTGACGTAGATCTCACACACCTCGCAGTGGAAGTTCTTGCTGGGCACCCCTACGCTGCCCTTTGTGCCCAGGCGCTTGCTCTTGCAGGCCGAGCGCCCCCCAGCCCCCGCCATCTTCCCCCGGCGCCGCGGCTGGACGCTCTGGCCGTCCAGCATTTGTTTGTGCTTCGTACCTGGAGGAGTGGATTTGGAGGAAGCGAATGTCAGATACACTCTGGAGCAGGTACAGTATATATATATATATATATATATATATATATATATATAGTTGAAGTTGGAAATTTACATACACTTAGGTTGGAATCATTAAAACTCGTTTTTCAACCACTCTACACATTTCTTGTTAACAAACAATAGTTTTGGCAACTCGGTAAGGACATCTACTTTGTGCATGACACAAGTAATTTTTCCAACAATTGTTTACAGACAGATTATTTCACTTATAATTCACTGTATCACAATTCCAGTGGGTCATTAGTTTACATACACTACGTTGACTGTGCCTTTCTGGAAAATTCCAGAAAATTATGTCATGGATTTAGAAGTTTCTGGTTGGCTAATTGTCATAATTTGAGTGAATTGGAGGTTTTACCTGTGGATGTATTTCAAAGCCCACCTTCAAACTCAATGGCTCTTTGCTTCACATAATGGAAAAATCAAAAGAAATCAGCTAAGACCTCAGAAAAACAATTATAGACTCCACAAGTCTGGTTCATCCTTGGGAGCAATTTCCAAACGCCTGAAGGTACCACGTTCGTCTGTACAAACAATAGTACGCAAGTATAAACACCATGGGACCACGCAGCCATCATACCGCTCAGGAAGGAGACGCGTTCTGTCTCCTGGAGATTAATGTACTTTGGAGCAAAAAGTGAAAATCAATCCCAGAACAACAGCAAAGGATCTTGTGAAGATGCTGGAGGAAACAAGTGCAAAAGTATCTATATCCACAGTAAAACGAGTCCTATATCGACATTACCTGAAAGGCCGCTCAGCAAGGAAGAAGCCACTGCTCCAAATCCACCATAAAAAAAAGCCAGACTACGGTTTACAACTGCACATGGGGACAAAGATCGGACTTTTTGGAGAAATGTCCTCTGGTCTGATGAAACAAAAATATAACGTTTTGGCCATAATGACCATCGTTATGTTTGGAGGAAAAATGGGGAGGCTTGCAAGCCGAAGAACACCATCCCAAATGTGAAGCACGGGGGTGGCAGCATCATGTTGTGTGGGTGATTTGCTGCAGGAGGGACTGGTGCACTTCACAAAATAGATGGCAACATGAGGAGGAATATTATGTTGATATATTGAAGCAACATCTCAAGACATCAGTCAGAAAGTTAAAGCTTGGTCGCAAATGGGTCTTCCAAATGGACAATGACCCCAAGCATACTTCCAAAGTTGTGGCAAAATGGCTTAAGGACAACAAAGTCAAGGTATTGGACTGGCCATCACAAAGTCCTGACCTCAATCCCATAGGAAATTGGTGGGCAGAACTGAAAAAGCGTGTGCGAGCAAGGAGGCCTACAAACCTGACTCAGTTACACCAGCTCTGTCAGGAGGAATAGGCCAAAATTCACCCAACTTATTGTGGGAAGCTTGTGGAAAGCTACCTGAAACATTTGCCCAAGTTAAACCATTTGAAGGCAATGCTACCAAATACTATTTGAGTGTATGTAAACTTCTGACCCACTGGGAATGTGATGAAAGAAATAAAAGCTGAAATAAATCATTCTCTACTATTATTCTGGCATTTCTTATTCTTAAAATAAAGTGGTCATCCTAACTGACCTAAGACATTGCATTTTTACGAGGATTAAATGTCAGGAATTGTGAAAAACTGAGTTTAAGTGTATTTGGCTGAGGTGTATGTAAACATCGGACTTCAACTGTATATATATTCGTCATTGGGGCAGAGAGAGAAAATTGCAATTTTAAAGCTAATTTCCTGCTATTCTACACATTTTCTGTAGATTTATTTTTTCTCAGTTTTAAAGCTAATAGCCTGTAATAAAAATAAATAAATCATGGCTTATGACGTGAACTTATGCTATCTGAGGGGGCTGCGGGGTGTGCTACGCCAGAGACTGTCGTGTTTGTACCACTGTTGTGTGCCTCCAGCTGGGATGTAGAGTTGACCGTGACCTTGCACACGGGACAGTGGAGGTGTGGCTTGATCCTCTTGGGGTCCTTGTCATCCTCACCCCCCTCTGTACTGGAAGTGTCCGGCTGGCTACCTGACTCCAGGACTGTTCCAGGGGCCTCTGGGCCTTGCTCGGGGCCACTGGTGTCTGAGGCTCCGCTCTCTGAGGCCTGTGAGGAGGGGGACACCTCACCCTGGGGCTCGGGGGACAGGGTGGTCAGCTCCATGGAGGACACCTCATATACAGGGGTCAGCATCACAGAGCTGCTGCTGCCGGGGCTTTTGCCCAGCTTCACAGCCTCACAATTCACCACTCGCTCCAGGTCAGCAGGCAGCAAATCTGGGGAGGGGAAGGAGAGGAGGCAGTGGTCAGTCACTGAACATTACACTGGTGGTTACGGACGAGCGAAGAGCTTAATGCCTGAAGAAAGCCACCGAGGTCTACAGTTGCTGTGTTAATCTAGTCTGTACCTCTGTACCTCTGATAGTATAGCTGAAATGCTAACCGATGAAATGCATTGGTAAATGCTCATTCCCAAGTACTGCCTTCAAACGCTTCATATTACACAACAGGTTTATAGATTATGGAAACAGATTGTAAAAGCAACAATACATTTGTGAGTGAAAAGTGACATCAAATGATGGTTGTTCTCATTTGAGGCTAACTTGGAGAATTTGCTCATTTCTGTTCAGTCATTTATCTATAAATGATCATGAAGAGTTTGAAGACAAAACATAGGAATGAACATTTACCAATGCATTTCATGTTAGTATAGCTGAAATGCCACAAAGCTATCAGTCTTTGTTATTAACCCCGAGGGACAGACTAGACTAACACCGGGTAGATATTTTCTCTCTCACTCTCTCTCTCTCTCCCTCTCTCCCTCCCTCACTCTCTCCCTCTCTCTTCAAATATCAACTTAAGGTCCTAGGGCTCAGTCAATTTAAACAAATGCATTGACTGCCGGGCCCAGCCCATAAGTCACTGGAGCTCCATTACGCATGCGCACACACACACACACACTTTGTGATGTTTTGGACTTCGGTGAGGGGTTTTTCGGCTGTTCAGTCACAGAAATGTTTTTCTGGAGGCAAGCCAAAGTTCGGAGCCGGAATCTACGCCCCTTCATCTGTGATTATTAAAGGATCCCTACTGTTGAACAAAGTCTTTGTCATTCAACAAGAGACGACTTGTTTTCATGCAAATTTTCCATTGAAAAATACTGCACCAAACATCTGTTAGATGTAAAATTGCGTGACTAAGATGTCTTCGGCAAAAACGTAAAAATTAATGACAGATTTGATTGACTATTTTGAGGAAGTGCATACTGGCTATGTCATCTCAAAATGGAAAACAGTACAATTGCCGTTATTTCTCGTTTTTAAAGTGAAGGCCTTTTAAGGGAGTTTGCGAGCACACTCGTTCGGTTCGGCTAGCAGAGTTCGGATAGGCTCCAGCCGAACTGAAGCACCCTCTCAAACATCCTCCACAATCCTACTGGCCCCATTGATTTTCTCTTCTAAGTCCCAGAGTAAATTCATCATGGAGATAAGGACTCTTCCTTATCGTTCTCCTTCCGGAGTAGAAGGAATCCTAGAAGGCTGAGATTAGATAATCCTTCCTCTCTGTAATGTAATGCGAGACTGAACCCAGGGAGATTCAGGTCCCCCCTCCAGCAGGGGATTGGTATGATCCTGGGCTTATGTGAAAGACAAAGATCGGGCCACCTGAGAAGACTCTGGAGGGGATGGATAGCGATCAATGGATTTAGCAGGAGGCCCAGAGAGGAGGACAGAGGATTGTGGGAATTAGTCCCTCCTCAGACGCCTTAAACTCATGAAGGGTTTTATTCTGAGCAAGAATGTTTAAGCTATCGTATCGGTGTTCACTTGAAGTGCCTTCAGAAAGTATTCACACCCTTGACTTTTTCCACATTTTTTTGTGTTACAGCCTGAATTTAAAATGGATTACATTGAGATTTTGTGTCACAATACCCCATCGTCTCTAAATTGAATAATTTTTTGCAATATGTTTACAAATTCATTCAAAATGAGAAGTTCAAATGTCTTGAGTCAATAAGTATTCAACCGCTTTGTTATGGCAAGTGTGAGTGGACCAAGTCATTTTGGTCAATACAAACACTCCAACATAATGAAAATCTCCCAAGGAAAAACATAGATCTTCTCGAGATGAAACAGGAACACAATACGATTATCATTAAACTACAACAAAAGTCACGGGTTTGTCACCATCTTAATGGTGCTTCATGGTTAGCTTCTCTCTCTTGGTAGCCATCTTCCAGAGATAGGTTTATCCTCCTTCTTGCTGGTTCCCTCCTCTCTCTTGTAGGGAAAAGATAATAGGTCATTAGTACCATCAGCTGTGCTTAATTGCCTCAGGTCCCCTTGACTCACATGCCTAGTTGGGCTACTATCCGTGAGTCCAGCCTGCCCTCTGGTGGTACTTCCACACAAGCCTAAATAAGCTCTGGAGTAAAAATGTGCTTAACAAGTCACATAATAAGTTGCATGGATTCACTCTATGTGCAATAATAGTTTTTAACATGATTTTTTGAACGACACCTCATCTCTGTAAGGTCCCATTCCAGTTACTACAAAGATGCTGGTGTCCTTCCTAACTAAGTTGCCGGAGAGGAAGGAAACCGCTCAGAGATTTCACAAGGAATCCAATGGTGACATTAAAACAGTTACAGAGTTTAATGGCTGTGATCGGAGAAAACTGAGGAGGGATCAACAAAATTGTAGTTACTCCACAATACTAAATGACAGAGTGAAAAGAAGGAAGCCTGTATAGAATAAAAATATTCCAAAACATGCATCCTGTTTGCAATAAGTCACTAAAGTAAAACTGCAAAGTGGCAAAGAAATGAACTTTATGTCCTGAATACAAAGCGTTAAGTCCCCTTGTCCGAGAGAGATTTACATGGTTATCAAAACGTCAGGGTAAGCCTACACGAAACACAGCGCTTATTTGAAGTGTTTCTAAAATTCCCTATGGGAAAATGAATGGTGGAAAAATGATTGGAACCATTTCCCTGTTTGACCACTAGGTTTTATGGGTATTACAACACCTCCACTGAGGGGCTCTATAAATACTGTATAAGGACTAACTCTGTAGGAACGTCTGGTAAGTTCTTCCCACATTGGTGCACATTATACAGATAGATATAAAACATGATCCAGCATGACTTTGAATTGTCCAACAACTCAAAATCAAATAGTATCCTTACGTCTTAGACCTCAAATGTCTTAAAAAGAAAAACGACCATGGCAGTGATGTTGCAGAGTAGCACGACACAGATACATCTTTGGGTAAGCACAAGGATTGCCTTTGGGCAACACCTTCTGTCAGTCAGTGTCCTCCTCACTCATTCCAAATGTTCCCTGACTGAAGTGACTGTCACCCCAACGCTGGCTGTCAGCTCTAAGGCCAGTGTATTGGCAGGGAAGAGCCCCACACTGTCTGAGGAGCGGAGGGCTACAAATCCCTCTCCTGCAAAGAATCGATGTTCAGATCGATGTCTTGTTGCGAGTCATTCGTTTATTTGACCATGGAAAGGCAGAACAGTCCAATTAAATCAGTGTGTAGGGCTCAGACTGTAAACCGTGCAGTATCTGAATACTGTAAACTGTAGAGTCAGAGAGTATTGACTACATGACAGAGCTGACTGTTGTCATAGAGCTAGTAGCTATATTAATATTCTGATTAGAAGACTGTTAAACAAGCTCACACACTAGCGGAGTAGTGGTGAGCCCTCACAACCATGTTCATTAAACCAGCAGTGTGTACGCACGCGCACACACACACACACACACACACACACACACACACACACACACACCCCAGCTTGTCTAGAATCACTAGTCCGTGACACTCTTAAAGAAAATGGACAACTTCCTCAAGGGAAATCCACACTATATTTCATCATTACAGAGGCGTCTGAGTTCTGTTCCCCTTGGAGACAGCTTCAACAAAAGAGTCAATCAAACGCTGAGGTGATTGATGGTTGTCATTGACGATGCCGGCCGGCCCAGTGTCTCTAGGCACCAGTATGCCGATCTCTCTCTCTCTCTCTCTCTCGCTCTCTTCTCAAATGGAAAATCATTCAATAAAATAATAATAATCATTTATATCAGCCTAATCGAGGTGTAGATTACATGACACATGCCAATGTTCTAACTTGTAACACAGCTGCTAGTGCATCCAATGGCAATGTCTGTAAAGTCAGCTAGTGTGGATATGATGGAATCTAGCCCTTGATTGGTTCCCAATGGGCGACAACATGGGCATTATGGTCCGATTGGCACCTGCCATGCTGAGTTTGATGACAGACAGAGATAATTTCAGTGTTAATTTTGAGTGTTCTCCAATTACAGTTCGGCATTGTAGCGCTCGCCGCCACTGGCTCGCTCTGCTGCATTTCAATTTCACATCGGGCCAATCACACAATGTGGCTTATTAAAGAGCGTACCTCCTTGCAAAATTGCCTCAGAACTGTAAAATGATTTACAACATAAAAAATAGGCACAGCTTATCTACTTTCTCTTTCCACCGCCTCTCTTGCTCCCTCTCTCCTCTACCCCATCTCTCACTACCTTTCATTTAATCTTATCTCTCATTTTCTACTATTTTCATCCCAGCCGCTGCATCCCCCCTTTCAGACCTTGCTCTACGACGACAGAATATTAAAATTAGATTTGATGAGAGAGAGCGTTATCTTGCTCCCAGTCCTTTGTCCAGTTTCTCCTCTCGGAGAGAGAGAGTGAGTCAGTCAGTGAGTGCTGGGGGAAAGGAAAGTGTAGACTCTCTCCCAACCCACACCTCACTTCACCCTGATACCTTCCTATCTCTTCTCACTAATATTCCCTCTAGCATCAGAAAGAAATTAGTTTGAAATTCAGGTCTTGCAGTAATATTTTTCAGGCCAGAGTGATGGAGGGATAGATGGAGGGAGGGAGGGATGAAGGAGGGATATACAGGATAGAGGAGGAAACTAGTCTGGCAGACAGATCCTCGAGTCCCATCGCTGCAGATGGATAAACAGGGCTCCTGATCCTAAATGAGATCAATCATGTAACGTAATGGATGCTCTCTACTGGCTTCATCAAAAGACTACCGCTACATTTCATTGTATTGGTCCCAGACTCAGGAGATACATCCATAGTCTAGTCAGGTCCATTGTGGGGAATTTCTCTCATGTCACAAACAGTACGCCTGCGTCCCAAATAGCACCCTATTCCCTCTGTGGTGTGCTACTTTTGACCGGTCAAAAAGAGTGCACTACATAGAGAATAGGGTGCCATTTGGGACACATACAAGTGTGCTGCAGTCAGATCATTCCTCGACTTCACAGAACTCTTTAGGAACTCCTGTACAGGGACCAGGCCTTTCTCTACAAGCATGGCAAACAGAGGGGAAGGGTGCAGGGAAAGTAAATTGAGAAAGTTGGGGGTAAGCAAACAATCCCCCAGGCTCAGAGCCACCATCCAACACCACGGGGGACAGATTGGATATAAGGCCCAGCTGGGAGGGACCTGGGGACCACTGGGGGTTATGATTGGATGTTTGGAGGCACCGCCATCCTATCCTCTCATACACCATGATCAGGAACATGGGTATGTGTGGGACAGGCCCTCCTGTTGTTAGACTTTAAACAGCAGACATTAAATAACACAGGGTAGAGCGAGAGAGAGGGGGGGGGAGAGGGAGGGAGGGACAGGATAGCATCAAGAAATAATAATGACAAAGTACCGGAAGAGATGAGAGAGTGATGGAGGGAAAGGGATGAGATGAAGGGAGAGGGATAGAGGAGAAAGATGGAAGGACCGGAGAGAAATGGGAGGAGAGGAGACAGATGAAAGGAAGAAAGAGGGATTAGGGGTGGAAAGTGATGGAAAGAAAGTAGATGGATAAGAGGTAGGATGGAGAAGACTAAAGGGGGAAAGAGAGGGATGGGGGAAGATAAGTGAGCAAAGGGGAAAAGCAGAAAAAAATCAACAGAAAAAAGGAGAGAAAATTTGAAAGAACGATCAACTACACAGAGTGAATATAGATAGGTTTCTGTTTTCCCCTTTTCTCCCTCTCAGTTAACTTACTCGTTGCCTCCATCGGGCTTGTGTCCATGAGTGCGGGGAGGGTCTCAGTGGGAAGTGTAACAGTCGCAGCAGTCTTAGCCCTCTCCCTGTCCCGTTCTCGGTCTCGTTCCCGGTCTCTCTCCCTGCCTGTGGACGTGGCTTCCCCAAGTCGACGCTGACGGTTCTTCTGGGTCTCCATGGCTTTCAGCTTCCGGGCATGCTTATGCCCCTTATAGTGCGCCTCTGCCTGGTTCTGAAAGGGACCCCACAGAGAGCAGAAACACCACAGGAAGGTTAGCAGTAGTACTTATCCATAAACTGCTGTAAGACATGCACATTGAAAACACTCAAATATACAGTACCTCTGCAAAAGTAGAGATTACATTTTCATCTTTACACACACAAGACCTGGGTTCAAATACTATTTGGGACATTTCAATTACTTTCAAAGACACTTGGAAGTGAATATTTAGATATTTTTTATTTGAAAAAACAAGTAGTTGAATATTGGAATGTATTTGGAAATATCATGGAAAGTATTTGAAAATACTCCAATACACTGACTCAAATGCACTCCCATGCATTTAACCCAGGCATTTGTAATAGGTTATTTCGAACATTATTTGAAAATACTTTTAAATGGAAGTAGTTGATTCGGGCCACATTATTTGAAAATATTAAAATACACAGAAAATAATTATTTAAATAACAAATATTCAAATATGTATTTGAACCCAGGTCTGACACATGCACAAACACACACACACATACACACACTGCTGCCTGTGTGAAGGAGAGAGTCTGTTCCTACCTGATAAGAGCACTAGCACAGTGGGAGGGCAGAGGTATAATTGCATGTGGAATGTGCAAAAAGAGACAGGATTCTATCTCTAAATCAGAATACTAAATAGGCACGCTGAGACAGACCCTGCAGACCGCACACATGCATGCACACACCACACAAACACAACACACTACATACCAAGCGTACTGTACACACGTGCATACACAAATGAACTGCACACACACCCAGTAGAGAACACATACATTCTGTCACATTCTCAGACACACTCAAAACACACACATACATTCTCCAAAATGGGCATTCACACTCCGCAGCACATTTTACCTTCACATTTAAATAATTCTCATGACCCAGCTCAATCCATGAGAAAATCCCCCGCTATCAGAGCAAATAGAAATAGCAGATGAATCGATAAAGACATCTCTCATTAAAATGTAAACAGGCTTTGAGCTGAGACCTGTATTAATACCACCTCAGCCTCGTTGGAGTGATGGATGACTACAAAGAAGGATAAATTATTGTTTCATTATTAACAAGGCATTTACATACCCCCACAAACACATACATACCCCCCACAGACAGACTCTCTCTCTCTCAAACAGAACCACAGCATTTTCACGACTTCCGCCGAAGTCGGTCCCTCTCATTATTTGGGCGGTGGTCGACGTCACCGGCCTTCTAGCCACCAACGATCCACTTTTCATTTTCCATTTGTTTTGTCTTTGTTTTACACACCTGATTTCAATCCCCAAATTACTGTTTCATTATTAAACCCTCTGTTCCCTCTGTGAGTGATTTGTGAGTGATTGTTTATTGTATTTTCGGTCTGTCATGGTGTGCGTGTATTTGTTACTTTGTATGTTTGACATTTTGAGTAAAAGTACGTTGATTACTCATATCTGCTGTCCTGCGCCTGACTTGCTACACCAGCTACACACAGGACCCATTACAACCATAAATCAAATTATGTTTGTTTTGACAAACTGCATTAGTTCTGGGTGGAGTGGTGTCAGCAATTCAAGCTTTCATCTAGACTAATGTTCATTACTGTAAGAATACAGTTTGGTACAATTTTCTCAAGTTTGTGATGAATTGTCAAAACTCTTAGTACAAAACTCCCAACTGGTAACACTTCTAACACAGCCAGTCTAACATTCAAAATCTTTCATTGTGCATTCATTTGGTTTGCAGACGTCTTTCGCCACACAACCATTGATACAACATATACGTTTACTGTGAAATATAATGAGTACATTAGTTTAATCACCAAAACACAACATAATGATATCTTCTCAATGTAGTTATTTTAACAACCAGTTAGCAATAGCAAAAATGTAAGATAAAACGTTTCAAAATTGCTATTTGAATGTAGATGCTACAGTAATGTAAATTACAGTACATTACACTGTTTTCACATTAGGCAATACACTTGTACTACCCATTAAAAGTGACTGAACATCAAATTTCCATAATTTATATCCCATGTGTGATCAACGGTGTGATCATTAAAGACATCTTTCACAATGTAACAAATTAAATAAATGACATAAACATCATGTTTAACAGGTACTAGTTTGCATCACGCCTGTCTTGAGCATTTGGCCATAGGTTGTCATCGAAATCGCAGTAAATATCCTTATTATTCATGCACTTAGGGAAAAACCTTTCGGTATGGTGAATCCAAGCCTGACATAGGACTGGGTTGATGTTATTTCATGCCTCACCGATGCCCGGAAGGAGGGTGGTACGTTTATGGGGATAACAATCATACATCTTCCACCTGTATTGTAATCGTGTATTGTACTTTACAGTATTGTATTTTACACATGTATTGTAGTGGTCCTGGACATGGCTCAGTTCATAAGCGCGTGGCACTAGCAATACCAGAGTTGTGGGTTCGATTCCCACTGGGGAATGTGTGGGCACATAATGTGTGGGCTTTTGTCACTTTGGATAAATGGCATATATTAAGGTATTACAGAACTGTGTCAGCCAGTGTCAAAAAGACCCGAACAACTTCATTCTGGGGATGCATTTCTTTCTTGTTTTGGACATTCAGGGTGATTTACGTATTGTTATTGTATTGATAAATGTATTCCTGCCCTGCAGGAGCTAGAAACACAAGCATTTCACTGTACCTGCTGTACCATCTGCGTATATGTGTACTTGTATGTGTACTTATATGCGTACTTATATGTGCGACCAATACACTTTGATTTGATTCGTTACAAACCGTATTTCTCTTGATCTTGTCAATACTGGATCAGATTTTTTTTTCCAACTTACTGTGAAGTGAAATCGTCATAGTCATCAAAGCAGTACATTCGAGTTTATATCATATCTTTTATGTTTCTACTTTACAGACACACATTTTATTGATCGTTTTCTAAATCTGTAGCAGAAAAACCAGTACACATGTCAAATCTATAGGTTAACCAATCGGATGAAGTAATAGTCAAATATATTTTTACAAAAGAAGAGAATCATATCAAAAGTAATGTGAGCTTGGCATTGTGAAATGACTTTATATATAGATGTATTGAAATTTGAAACATGTATTTCTAGATTAAACACTGATTAAGATTGGTGACAAAGGGACTGTATGAATTGGTGTGTTGTTCTTAGTCAGTTGAAAATGTGTTTAGAGTTTGAAACAACTGCCTTTTTGACGATCTGTTTTGAGCTTTGATCTAAGAGTTATGAAAATTAACCATATACTTGTGAAAATTGTACCACATGATTGTGAAAATTGTACCACATGATTGTGAAAATTGTACCACATGATTGTGAAAATTGCACCAAACAAAAAAAAACTGAAAATCTTTTCGATCCTGGGTGCTGATTGGCTGAAACCATGGTGACTGTGAAATATCAAGGCTACTGCATAAACAGCAAGACAAATAGTTAGCTCAGAATTAATCAAGTAAATGCATTCCTCACTCTGGCTGTCTGCGTGTTCTGCTCTGTCATGACCTCATAATTATGACCTCACAGCTGTCTCTCTATCCAGCTCCTCTTTAGAATTCTAAGAATTTCCTATCTCGCCATATAAATGCAAATAAGTCAGACAATAATCCAAGCCGCAAATAGACCTGAAATGAATTGTGGGGAAGAAATTAGAAAGAAGAGAAAGAGTGGGTTCTACTTTGATGGGCAAGCCAATGAAGGAATCCTAAGTGATAGAGAGAAGCGTGGAAGTGACTCACCCTGTTCAATTAAGCTTCTTTCACACAATGAGACCTTCTCATTAGAATGAATACAACACACTGATGCTTCTCTTGGTTTTGTATCTTCTCTCAACTGCCTCAGCTTCCATAATAACCTTAATAGCCATGGTACTGCACACACGCGACACACACGCACACACACGCACACACGCGACACACACGCGCGCGCGCACGACACACACGCGCGCGACACGCACGCACGTACGCACACATGCACACACGCACGCACACACACACACACACACACACACACACACACACACGACAATAAAGCAATGTGGGTAAAAGTAAAAACCAAGGCAGCTCAGATCCATCAGAACCATGGTGTTTGGCTATATGCAGTTGAATATGTCCACTGTGTACAGTATTAACAAAACAAATGATGTACCTACTGTTCTGTGTCGGGAGCTCTGGCTATAAATAAACCACCAGCAGCCATCAACACTTCTATAAACACTACTTGGACTATAATATTTCACCATGTCGTCTGACTGATCGGCCGTGAAAATGCTTATGAGATTATTGTGCTGTGACAAATCAGCTCTGCTCTCTTTCAGCCCCTGTACGTTCTCCGCTCTCCAGTCCAACTCCGAGCCATACAGTATGCGACACACGGAGAGACAAGGAGACACAGGGAGTGTGAAATGAACATTAGCATGAGCACTTAGCATTTTAAAAGGCACTGACTGTCACGTCACACTACCAGACATGAATGCAGGCTTTGAGACTCTTTCTGCAATGAAAAGCGCTAAAGAAGTTGAATAAATTCTTATTATTACACGTTCTGTAAATAAGGCCTCTGTCTGACTATTCCAAGTGCAACATCGAATGTACGTTAACAAATATTCTTTATATTTCAAATAAACATGACAGAGCGTAGAGCTAATAAACAATATCTAACAATAAATAGTATACAATATACTGTAAATAAATACTTATATAGACATCTCCTCATTTTCCATTTGAAGTTTATTTACAGTTTGACTGAGGAACTTTTCCTCCTTCCTTCTGTTGTGACTAGGGGGCAATATTTTCATTTTTGGAGAAAAAAAAGTTCCCGTAGTAAACGGGATATTTTGTCAGGACAAGATGCTAGAATATGCATATAATTGACAGATTAGGATAGAAAACACTCTAAAGTTTCCAAAACTGTAAAAATATTGTCTTTGGGTATAACAAAACTGATGTTGCAGGCGAAGCCTGAGAAAAATCCAATCTGGAAGTGCCTCATGTTTTGAAAGCGCTGCGCTCCAATGCGTCCCTATTGAGCAGTGAATGGGCTATCAACCAGTTAACTCTTTCTCCGTATTCCCGAAGGTGTCTACAGCATTGTGAAGTAGTTTTACGCATTTATGTTGAAGAATACCCGTAAGCGGCTACATTGCGCAAGTGGTCACCTGATGCTCCCAGAGAGATTCTCGCGTTAAATACAGAGTTAGCCATTACTCCAATCGGTCCTACTGAAAAATGAATTGTCCCGATGGATATATTATCAAATAGATATTTGAAAAACACCTTGAGGATTGATTATAAACAACGTTTGCCATGTTTCTGTCGATATTATGGAGCTAATTTTGAATATTTTCCGCCGTTTTCGTGACTGCAATTTCCGGGCGATTTCTCAGCCAAACGTGAAGAACAAACGGAGCTATTTCGCCTACAAAAATAATATTTTTGGAAAAAAGGAACATTTGCTATCTAACTGGGAGTCTCGTGAGTGAAAACATCCGAAGCTCATCAAAGGTAAACGATTTCATTTGATTGCTTTTCTGATTTCCGTGACCAAGTTACCTGCTGCTAGCTGGACAAAATGCTATGATAGGCTATCGATAAACTTACACAAATGCTTGTCTAGGTTTGGCTGTAAAGCATATTTTGAAAATCTGAGATGACAGGGTGATTAACAAAAGGCTAAGCTGTGTCTCAATATATTTCATTTGTGATTTTCATGAATAGGAATATTTTCTAGGAATATTTATGTCCGTTGCGTTATGCTAATTAGTGTCAGGCGATGATTACGCTCCCTCATGCGGGATGGGGAGTCATTAGAGGTTAATAGGCTGTTTAATTATGGCTGCAGGGGCAGTATTGTGTAGCTTGGATGAAAAGGTACCCAGAGTAAATGGCCAGCTCCTCAGTCTCATTTGCTAATATACGCATATTATTATTAGTATTGGATAGAAAACACTCTAAAGTTTCCAAAACTGTCAAAATATTGTCAGTGAGTATAACAGAACTGATATTGCAGGCGAAACCCCGAGGAAAATCAAACCAGGAAGTGGCTTCTATTTTTAAAACTCCATGTTCCATAGCCTGCTTTTGCTCCATTTAAAGGGATATCAACCAGATTCCTTTTCCTATCGCTTCCTCAAGGTGTCAACAGGTGACCGCTCTTTCCTGTGGATTTCTGAACATAACTGACCAAACAAACAGAGATATTTTGGATATAAAAATAATCTTTATGGAACAAAAGTAACATTTATTGTGTAACTGGGAGTCTCGTGAGTGAAAACATCTGAAGATCAAAGGTAAACAATTAATTTGATTGCTTTTCTGATTTCGTGACCAAGCTACTTTGATGCTAGGTGTTCATAATGTTTTGTCGAGCGATCGATAAACTTACACAAATGCTTGGATTGCTTTCGCTGTAAAGCATATTTTCAAAATCGGACACGACAGGTAGATTAACAAAAGGCTAAGCTGTGTTTTGCTATATTGCACTTGTGATTTCATGAATATAAATATTTTTAGTAATATTATTTGGATGTGACGCTATGCAATTCAGCGGTTGTTGATGAAAATGATCCCGTTAACGGGATTGCAGCCATAAGAAGTTAAAGCTCAGTGTCCCCCTGCCTTCTCATCCCCCCTCAAACCCCCAGACCTGACACCTCTCTCCAACTGTAGCTGGCGCTGTGTGGAGGGAGGATGGGAATGGGATTTGCTCTACCGTGTGAAGCCTGGAGAGAACACCTGCCAGTGCCTGCTCTGCTTTCCTTTCCCCCTCAGCCCCAGCTCACCCTCTTCTGTGTCTCTTCTCCTCTTTGAAGATCAAGTCTCAAGAGGATGTGTGTGAAACAATATTTGTGTGTTCCTCTGTGTGTATGTGGGAGAGAGAGGGACAGGGAGAAAGAGAGGTTTTTTAAAATTGTATTTTAAATCAGCCTTTGCCCAACTCTTAGGTGTTTGTATGTTTAAGACATTCAATTTGATTGGTTGTTTGTTTATGTGATTGTGTGTGTGTGTGTGTGTGTGTGTGTGTGTTTGAGGTGGCAGCAATGGGAGAAATCAAAAGAGGAGTTGAGAATGTGGGCTCCTGCCTGGGCTCGTGATTGTGTCTGCTCTTTGCTGATAAATGGAAGCTTTCCCTGCTGTCTAATCCCTCGCACCAAAACAACCTACCGCAGTACGTACACACAGACACAGACACAAACAGACACACACACACACACACACACTTCAGATATCCAGAAATACAGAAAAGCAAATTAATACCTAACGATTTAATAATAAGAACATTTCACACAGAGGAACAGACATGCACACACTCACGAGCGCGTGGATACACACACACATACACACGCATGCACGCTGAGAGCCCGACTGGACTCCCTATCAGCCGCCACAGATACGTAAGCTGCTGTGAGTCAGTCAGGATGATAAGAGCTCAGGTAATTTGGAACGGCTTTATTTCCTTAAACATTAAAGAAGATAGAAGGAAGGAACAAATACATCTGTATTTAATCTAACTGTCAAATCTACCAACTAAAGTCTGCAACTCACTTTCCTTCTCCCTTACTCGCTCTCTCTCCTTTCTCTCTCTCCCTCTCATGCACACACACACACACACACACACACACACACACACACACACACACACACACACACACACACACACACACACAGCACTCTCTTACCGGGGAGTTGAAGCGCAGGTGACAGATGTTACAGGAGATTATCTGTTTCTTCTTGAGTGGCTGAGGGACGCCAAACGTGTGGTTGATCACCGCCTTCTGCACCGGGTCCATCTGCAGGACAGACAGGAGACCAGGGTCTAAATCTATCAGTCCATCCGTGACCTCTGACCCCTGATACCCCTATACATCCACTAGGTTTGACCACAACAAAACTGCATGGAGAATTGGAGATACAACTAAAATCAGCCTGAGGTACAATGACATGTGAGCTCTGATCCAGGGCAGTATAGTGGGAAGTAGTTAGAGAAAGGGACTTTGGGCAGACAATGTATACGATATGTCACATGAGTTTTACTGTCTACGTGCCTAAAGCCGTCAGACTCCTGAGGGAGGGAAGATATTCTCTCCCCATCACAGCTGATAGGGGGTGTGAGGCCAGAGCCAGGGTGACAGCTCTGGGCTTGATTAGAGTGGCTGGATTGCATGATGACAGCTGATTTCAGTGTAGCCCTCATTCAGCACGGTATCAAATATAACAATCACCCTGGACCTTCCCCAGCCTGGCGTCTGGCTCACCCCGCGCTGTCCTCTCCTCAGAGACAGAGAGGGAGGTGGGGGGTGGCTGTGAAGGGCTGGGTTGGAACAATGTGCTGGGCAAGTCATGTTACACTCAGTGTAACCAGACATATGTCTTCCATGGCATCACTGAGTGTGTGGATGGCACTGGCTATTGTCTGATACACAACACTAAACAATGGCTGCCCCTCAATATACACACAGGCATGAACACACACACACACTCACAAGCACTCAAAGAAAACAGCTCTGTTTCTGTGTTGACTCTAAATAATCTGTTTTCAAAGGCCAGGTGTGGTGGGGTGTGGAATAGAAACAACCTTAAACACACCTGTCTTACAACCTCCACCCTGTGCAACACTGCCCTCAAGGGTAACCCTACACCCCTCTATTCTGGCTCCTTAAACAACGCGGTGCAGTGCTGCTACCTCGGGGAGTAACTAACCTTTCCCTTCCGAAGCCAAAACTGTGTTATGGAATCAGAGCTCCTCTACACTGTGCCCTCTGGCCACCTTCACAGGGTACGCCGCACACAACTATTTGTTTTAGGGAGCTGAGAGAATGTGGCCATTGTTCGCCTGCAGCCATCCTGAACGGGCCGGTATAAATGCACCTATTGTCCGGCCCACTTCCTCTCTCCCCCCTCCCCCTCTGCAGAAAGGAGCTATCTCACAGCGGGCCGCAGCTGAAACGATGATTGAAGTGCAGAGGAGGTGCAGGGGGAGACTGAGGTCTATTTAGCTCGTGAGACAGGTGCATTCATCTTCCCCCTGCACACGCCTCAACGGGCCCCAGAGAACATGAATGTCTTGGGCTAAGTCCCAAATGCCACCCTATTCCCTATGTAGTGCACTACTTTTGGCCAGGGCAGGTAGTGCACTAAACTGGGAATAGGGTACCATTTAGGACACAGCCTAGGAAAGAGGAAAGGTGAGACTGGAAGAGGGCGAAGGGTCCTAGTGATTAATGCCATAGCTGTATTGGTCTGCTGTGTGTTATATTAGCTAGGTAACATAGCCGCTAAAGGCTAATTATTCTTTGCCAGAAGTCTGAGGTGGGTGTTATTTGCTGTTATTAACTCTTGACGGCTGGTTGAATTCTAGGGATTTGGTGGCAAGCGAAAGGCTATGTAGCACATCTGCTAGCTGTATGCTAGAGAAGTAGTGGTTCATAGATGACTTCATAGTGTGGTGATACTGTCGTTTTCTTGTGGTGTGTTTTTCTCTGTGCTGGAAGGCAGGTTGTATGAATAATGCAGCTGTTACTACTACTAATACTACTGCTCTGACTGGTTGGCTAGTTTACTCCCTGGCTTTGTGATTGGCTAGGCAGGGTTAGACACGTGCATGCTCCCAGACCACCCTCCGATACAAGACACGTGCACACTCCCAGACCACTATCCGATACAGGATACGTGCACGCTCCCAGACCACCATCTGATACAGGACACATGCACGCTCCCAGACCACCATCTGATACAGGACACGTGCACGCTCCCAGATGAACATCCGATACAAGACACGTGCACGCCCCCAGACCACCATCTGATACAAGACACGCGCACGCTCCCAGACCACCATCCGATACAGGACATGTACCCATCCATCCCTCCACTGTGTGAATCAGCACCACCACAGATATCTGTGTCTCACCTCTCCCTCTCATCCTTCTTTTCTCAGTCCTTTTGAAAGAGTGTAAAGAGTAGGCTGGAGAAGACTGAAAAGGCATATGTTTCATTTAGAGTTGGTGGAACTTGAGAGGGCTTCACACAGATGGGAAAGGGGGGTGAACATACACACTGTCCACACACTGTAAACAAAGGACCAAAGAAATTGAAACACATACACTTGAAGTCGGAAGTTTACACACACTTAGGTTGGAATCATTAAAACAAATTTTTCAACCACTCTACAAATTTCTTGTTAACAAACTATAGTTTTGGCAAGTCGGTAAGGGCATCTACTTGTGCATGACACAAGTCATTTTCCCAACAAATGGTTACAGACAGATAATTTCACTTATAATTCACTGTATCACAATTCAAGTGGGTCAGAAGTTTACATACACTAAGTTGACTGTGCCTTTAAACAGCTTGGACAATTCCAGAAAATTATGTCATGGCTTTAGAAGCTTCTGATCGGCTAATTGACATCATTTGAGTCAATTGGAGGTGTACCTGTGGATGTATTTCAAGGCCTACCTTGAAACTCAGTGCCTCTTTGCTTGACATCATGGGAAAATCAAAATAAATCAGCCAAGACCTCAGAAAAATAATTGTAGACCTCCACAAGTCTGGTTCATCCTTGGGAGCAATTTCCAAATGCCACAATCATCTGTACAAATAAGAGTACGCAAGTATATACACCATGGAACCACGCAGCCATCATACCGCTCAGGAAGGAGATGCGTTCTGTCTCCTAGAGATGAACGTACTTTGGTGCAAAAAGTGCAAATCAATCCCAGAACAACAGCAAAGGACCTTGTGAAGATGCTGGAGGAAACAGGTACAAAAGTATCTATATCCACAGTAAAACAAGTCCTATGTCGACATTACCTGAAAGGCCACTCACCAAGGAAGAAGCCAGTGCTCCAAAACCACTATAAAAAAGCCAGACTACGGTTTGCAACTGCACATGGGGACAAAGATCGTACTTTTTGGAGAAATGTCCTCTGGTCTGATGAAACAAAAAAAGAACTGTTTGGCCATAATGACCATTGTTATGTTTAGAGGGAAAATGGGGAGACTTGCAAGCCGAAGAACACCATCCCAACCATGAAACACGAGGGTGGCAGCACCATGTTGTGGGGGTGCTTTGCTGCAGCAGGGACTGGTGCACTTCACAAAATAGATGGCATCATGAGGAGGAATATTATGTGGATATATTGAATAAACATCTCAAGACATCAGTTAAAGCTTGGTCGCAAATGGTTTTTCCAAATGGACAATGACCCCAAGCATACTGCCAAAGTTGTGGCAAAATGGCTTAAGGACAACAAAGTCAAGGTATTAGAGTGGCCATCACAAAGCCCTGACCTCAATCCTATAGAAAATTTGTGGGCAGAACTGAAAAAGCGTGTGCAAGCAAGGAGGCCTACAAACCTCTGCTCTGTCAGGAGGAATGGGCCAAAATTCACCCAACTTATTGTGGGAAGCTTGTGGAAGGCTACCCGAAACGTTTGACCCAAGTTAAACAATTTAAAGGCAATGTTACCAAATACTATTTGAGTGTATGTAAACTTCTGACCCACAGGGAGTGTGAAATAAATCAGTCTCTCTACTATTATTCTGACATTTCACATTCTTAAAATAAAGTGGTGATCCTAACTGACCTAAGACAGCGAATTTTTGCAAGGATTAAATGTCAGGAATTTTGAAAAACTGAGTTTAAATGTATTTGGCTAAGGTGTATGTAAACTTCTGACTTCAACTGTACACTATACAGGCAAATTGGGAATGGATGTAGACAGTAAGCTGTCATTATGAATGGCCATTCAGATACACTACATGGTCAAAAGTATGTGGGCACCCCTTCAAATGAGTGGATTTAGCTATTTCAGCCACACCTGTTACTGACAGGGGTATAAAATCGAGCACACCGTCATACAATCTACATAGACAAACATTGGCAGTAGAATGGCCTGTACTGAAGAGCTCAGTGACCTACAATGTGTCACTGTCACCCTTTCTTTACCATTCGGCCATCAGATTAGCCACCAATGCTCCTTATAGGACACATCACTGCACTCTATACTCCTCTGTAAACCGGTCATCTCTGTATACCCGTCGCAAGACCCCCTGGTTGATGCTTATTTATAAAACCCTCTTAGGCCTCACTTCCCCCTATCTGAGATATCTACTGCAGCCCTCATCCAGTCACATTCTGTTAAAGGTCCCCAAAGCACACACATCCCTGTGTCGCTCGTCTTTTCAGTTCGCTGCAGCCAGCGAATGGAACGAGCTGCAACAAACACTCAAACTGGACAGTTTTATCTCAATCTCTTCATTCAAAGACTCAATCATGGACACTCTTACTGACAGATGTGGCTGCTATGAGTGATGTATTATTGGCTCAACCTTCTTGCCCTTTGTGCTGTTGTCTGAGCCCAATAATGTTTGTACCATGTTTTGTGCTGCTACCATGTTGTTGTCATGTTGTTGCTACCATGCTGTGTTGTCATGTGTTGCTGCCTTGTTATGTTGTTGTTTTTAGGTCTCTCTTTATGTAGTGTTGTGTGTTTTGTCCTATATTTATATGCACTACCGTTCAAAAGTTTGGGGTCCATACAGTAATTTGTTTGTAGAGATCGGTGTGGAAGAACTTGACTAGCCTGCACAGAGCCCTGACCTCAACCCCATCAAACACCTTTGAGATGGATTGGAACGCTGACTGCGAGCCAAGTCTAATCGCCCAACATCAGTGCCCAACCTCACTTTTGCTCTTGTGGCTGAATGGAAGCAAGTCCCCACAACAATGTTCCAACATCTAGTGGAAAGCCTTCCCAGAAGAGTGGAGGCTGTTATAGCAGCAAAGGGGGAACCAACTCCATATTAATGCCCATGACTTTGGAATGAGATGTATGACAAGCAGATGTCCACACTCTCTCACACACTCTCTCTCTTTCTAATGATCAATTTGCCTTTTAAAATGATAAACTTGTATTAGCTAACACAAAGTGGCATTGGAACACAGGAATGATGGTTGCTGATAATGGGCCTCTTTACACCTATGTAGATATTCCATAAAAAATCTGCTGTTTCCAGCTACAATAGTCATTTACAACATTAACAATGTCTACACTGCATTTCTGAACAATTTGATGTTATGTTAATGGACAAAAAAATATATTTTTCTTTCAAAAACAAGGACATTTCTAAGTGAGCCCAAACTTTTGAACGGTAGTGTATGTGGGCGTGGCTCTATAATACCAACAGATATATTGGAATTTAAGGTAATGGCATGTTTTCAGACATCTTAAGCTCATGAAAATAACAGAATATTTGACAAACAAAAATGTATTTTGAGTTCACACTAGCAGTGTGGTAGTTACGTAGATATGACTTGGTGATGTTGATGTGCCATGCCGTGCTGTGTGACTCACCGTGCTGAAGTTAGGGAAGAGGCTGAGGGGGGACGATCCATTGAGCCTGAAGGGCAGGAAGTGCTTGAGGTCGAGGTGGGGCTGCAGGGGCCGTCCCGGAACAGGCAGGGAGGCCAGGAGGGGGTTGCCCTGGGCAGAGGTGCCTGGACGGAACAACAACACAACAGGGTTAGACAAACACCCAGAACAATCATGAGAGACGCTTTGATGTCTCTTTTTCTGTCTCTTCTCACTACCAGTGTGTTTGGTAGGTAAGGAGTGAGGTAAGGTGTGAGGTAAAGAGTGAGGTAAAGAGTGAGATAAGGTGTGAGGTAAAGAGTGAGGTAAGGTGTGAGGTAAGGTGGGAGGTAAAGTAAGAGACAATGTGTGAGGTAAGGTGTGAGGTAAGGTGGGAGGTAAAGTAGGAGAAATGTGTGAGGTAAGGTGTGAGGTAAGGTATGAGGTGGGAGGTAAGGTGGGAGGTAAGGTATGAGGTAAGGTGGGAGGTAAAGTAGGAGTTAATGTGTGAGGTAAGGTGGGAGGGTAAGGTGGGAGGTAAAGTAGGATAAAATGTGTGAGGTAAGGTATGAGGTAAGGTATGAGAAGGTATGAGGTAAGGTGTGAGGTAAGGTATGAGGTAAGGTGGGAGGTAAGGTATGAGTTAATGTGTGAGGTAAGGTGGGAGGGTAAGGTGGGAGGTAAAGTAGGAGAAAAGGTGTGAGGTAAGGTATGAGGTAAGGTGGGAGGTAAGGTGTAAGGTAAGGTGTGAGGTAAGGTGTGAGGTAAGGTGGGAGGTAAGGTGTGAGGTAAGGTGGGAGGTAAGGTGGGAGGTAAGAAAGGGGAGGGGAGGGGAGAAAAGTTGTGAGGTAAGGTATGAGGTAAGGTGGGAGGTAAGGTATGAGGTAAGGTGTGAGGTAAGGTGTGAGGTAAGGTGGGGGATAAAGTAGAAGAAAGGTGTGAGGTAAGGTATGAGGTAAGGTAGGAGGTAAGGTGGGAGGTAAGGTATGAGGTAAGGTGGGAGGTAAGGTATGAGGTAAGGTATGAGGTAAGGTATGAGGTAAAGTGGGAGGTAAGGTATGACGTAAGGTGGGAAGTAAGGTGGGAGGTAAGGTGTAAGACTGACTGGCTTGTTTTGTTTTACAAATGAAGCAGCAAAACACACACCTTCACCAGACCCCCATCAGTCACACCTTCACGACCCCCCTACATCCTATCACCCCACTGCCAGAGCTAATCCTTCAAGGACATGCACCGGGTGCTCACGTATACACACGCACATATCATTTAATTACAGATTCATTGGCTGTGAGAGGGGAGTGCCTGGCCTGCACCGTATGACCTGGGAAGATGATACCGGATATCAAATGGACCAGGGATGAAGAGATTTCTAATTTTCCAGCTGGCTGCGTTTCAGTGGGTCGGTGCTGTGCTGGGTACTTATCCCATCGCCAGGATCAATCATCAGTATCATCTCTGGGTCACCAGACCTGCCCTGAGCATGCGCAATGCAATTCCCCATTACAACACACACCATGGATATGATAGGAGGATGAGGAAATATCAGGACACAATAACACACACCTTAGAAACAGAAGAGATTGACCTCGTAATAACACACACCTTTAGAAACAGAAGCGATTGACCTCGTAATAACACACACCTTTAGAAACAGAAGAGATTGACCTTGAAAGATGTTTATCTTTCATTTGCTGTATTGGACTTGTTAATGTGTGAAAGTTACATATTTCAAAAATATATTTTTGAATTTCGTGCGCTGCCTTTTCAGCGGAATGTTGTCGAGGGGAAAGGTTAAGCTTGAGACCCTGGGTCTCGACCCCGCCCTGTGCAACTGGGTCCTGGACTTTCTGACGGGTCGCCCACAGTTGGTGAAGGTAGGAAACATCATCTCCACTCAGCTGATCCTCAACACTGGGGCCCCACAAGGGTGTGTTCTCAGCCCTCTTCTGTTTTCCCTGTTCACCCATGACTGTGTGGTCAGGCACACCTCCAACTCAATCATCACGTTTGCAGACGACACTACAGTGGTAGGCTTGATTACCAACAATGACAACACAGCCTACAGGGAGGAGGTGAAGGCCCTCGGAGTGTGGTGTCAGGAAAATAACCCCTCACTAAATGTCAACAAAACAAATGGAGATGATCGTGGACTTCAGGAAACAGCAGAGGGAGCACCCCCCCTATCCACATTGACAGGACAGTAGTGGAAAAGGTGTAAAGTTTTAAGTTCCTCGGCCTACACATCACAGACAAACTGAAATGGTCCACCCACACAGACAACGTGGTGAAGAAGGTGCAACAGCGCCTCTTCAACCTCAGGAGGCTGAAGAAATTTGGTTTGTCACCTAAAACCCTCACAAACTTCTACAGATGTACAATCGAGAGCATCCTGTCGGGCTGTGTCACCACCTAGTACGGTAACTGCACCGCCCTCAACCACAAGGCTCCCCAGAGGGGAGTGTGGTCTGCACAACGCATCACCGGTGGGCAAACTACCTGCACTCCAGGAGACTTACTGCACCCGATGTCACAGGAAAGCCAAAAAGATCATCAAGGACAGCAACCACCCGAGCCACTGCCTGTTCACCCCGCTATTATCCAGAAGGCGAGGTCAGTACAAGTGCATCAAAGCTGGGACTGAGAGACTGAAAAACAGCTTCCATCTCAAGGCCATCAGATTGTTAAACAGCCATCACTAACATAGAGAGGCTGCTGCCAACATACAGACTCAAATCACTGGACACTTTAATAAATGTTTTTATTAATGGTATCACTAGTCACTTTAAATAATGCCACTTTAATAATGTTTATATATCCTACATTACTCATCTCATTTGTATATACTGTATTTTATACAATCTATTGCATCTTGCCTGTGCCACACGGCAGTCGCACATCCATATATTTATATGTACATATTCTTATTCCATCCCCAGACATTGTGTATATAAGGTAGTCGTTGTGAATTTGTTAGATTACTTGTTAGATATTACCTCACTGTCGGACTAGAAGCACAAGTATTTCGCTACACTCGCATTAACATCTGCATGTGACCAAATGTTTTTGATTTGAACAAACAGCAGATCAAGAGGTGAGACCTTATACATAGTACCACTATCCTCACAAAGCCAAGGACCTATAATATAATATAGCCATATAACACAACAAGTGAGTATGTATGTATGTATGTATGTATGAAGCATGTGACAGAATAACAATGGGGAAGGCAGCAGTCCTGACAGCCGTCTGCCTCAGGGTTTGATATCAGATTGACAACCAGCCCCTCCCCAGGACGAGTGTTGTGGATGCGTCCCAAATGGCACCCTATTCCCTACATAGTGCACTACTTTTGACCAGGGCCCACAGGCGAAAGGGTGCCATTTGAGATGCACCCTAGTTTTATAATTGGTCGGTGGAGCTGAGGAGTAAAGGGGCAACGCTGGAGCCCCAGGCATATGTTCACTGTGCTGGGTAGAGGCCTGGCTGTGTCTGCCCCCGGCTGGGTGCTGGGTGAGGACGGCCCACTGCTGTCTGTTTTCCGCCCACAGAGACAGCATGGAGGGCGGACATCAACTCCAGTCATGTGGTCCCCTGCCTTCCACTGCGAGATGTCACACACGTGCGCGCGCGAAGGAGCAGGGTTAGCCTAGCTTGGAGGACAGTTGTCAGCTGATAGTGCATCCCTTCCTCTTTCTCCCTCTGTGGCTCCCAATACAGTGTATTAAATCAGAGGCTGGTTGTTTGCCTGTTTGGATGATAAGACTAGCGCCGCGCTGAGGCACACGCATAGGAATCAAGGAATTTACAACAGCCAGCCACAGACAACAGAGTGGTTGCTCTCCGTGTACCGGAGACACATGTGGTAGGTGAGTACCACATAAAACTCATACTAACATACCTCCACCCATGCACCTCCAGGAAACAAATGACACACAGAGGGAATAAACATACACACACCTGGATGCATGCATGCATGCACACACACACATTCTCAAAGCCTATGGGAATGCACTAGGTGTATGCCACTGAAATCTATATTAAGGTGTAAAGGTACACAAAAAACAAACACATCATACAGACAACAGAAGGGAAGGAGGAAATAAAATATGTGTGGGTTTGTTTGCGTGTGTGTGTGTGTGTGTATGTGTGTGTGGACATGTGTTAGGGAGGAGGGGTAGGCTGATTCGGCCCTGAAGCCACAGCTAACCTCCTTCTATCACATTGCGTCATTCTCATTTAATGTGGTGTGTAATGAGTGTGTGTGTTTGTTGTCTGTCCAAAGACATGCCTGTGTGCAGGCTCTGATGTGTTTATGCATCAGTGGCTGTCCAGACAACAAGACTTCTGTGTTAAAACCGAAGAGGACTGGAAGAGGACTCTGCTTACAGTGCTGACTGTCTCTAGAACTTAATCCACAGTCCTCTTCCTCCACTGACCATCACAACAACACATATCGTCTTAACACATGGCTCAGTTACACAACACATCTACCATCATCAGGCACAGCATGATGTTCATAAAAACATTATGTGATTACATTAAGAACATTATTTCCACATTGAGACTGTGGTTTATTTTTTATAAAAAAAAAAAAGTTACCCCGCCCAATTTCATGATATCCAATTACAATCTTGTCTCGTCGCTGCAACTTACCAACAGGCTCGGGAGAGGCGAAGGTCGAGTCATGCGTCCTCCGAAACATGACCCACGAAACCACACTCCTTAACACCCTTCCAGCTGTACCAATGTGTTCAACTAACAACCCAAGTCAGCCTGCAGGCGCCCGACCCGTCACGAGGAGTCGCTAGAGTGCGATGTGCCCCCTCGGCCAAACCCTCCCCTAACCCAGACGACGCTGGGACAATTGTACGCCGCCCTATGTGACTCCCAGTCACAACCAGTTGTGACACAGCCTGGGAATGAACCCGGTTCTGTAGTGACGTCTCAAGCACTGCGATAGAGTGCCTTAGACCACTGCGCCACACGGGAGGCCTTAGACTGCGGTTTTTAATAGAAACAATGTATGCATATACACCGTTGCCCCACCTCTAGTTTACTGACCGCTGCCTGCCTTGACATGTCTATTGCCTGCCCCTGTTGGAAAATTAAACCATTGTCAATTCGACGTGTCTGCATCTGGGTCTTACCTTGACACCTGATAGTAGGAACTGGTCATGACTGGCCCAGCAGACCCGGGCCAGCTGCGCGACGCCATCTTCTCCCAGGGAGCCTCCATCGGTTGGCACAAGGAATTGCTTCATGGCCTTATGGAGGGGGTCCAAACGTTGGCTGAACGCCATGACCGGGCGTTGGACAGTTTGCTGGAGCAATTCCAGGGGTTATCTGGGAGGCCGGCTACCATGGTGGTAACCCCACAGCTCCTCAGCTCCTCAGCAATTCAGCTGCTGGCAGCGCCGTCGCATTGGTCACTCCACCATCTCGAGAGCCCCACTTACCCCCCCCCCCCCCCCCCCCGGGAACGCTTCAATGGAGAGCCGAGCAGCTGTCGGGCGTTCCTAGCTCAGTGTGCCCTCGTCGTCGAGCTTCAACCCTCCTCCTTCCACTCGGATCGCTCTAAGATAGCCTGCCTCATCACGCTGATGTCCAGGAGGGCTCTCACCTGGCCTACTGCCGTGTGGGAACAACAGCCGGCCATATGCCCTATCTGGAGGGGTTCGTGGGAGAAGTAAGGAAGGTCTTTGATGCCCCGTTCTCCGGGTAAGAGGCCACCCGAAAGCTTATCCAGCTTTGGCAGGACTCCCTCAGTGTAGCTGATTATGTGGTGGATTTCCTGTAAGTGCTTGGAATCAAGAGGCACTGTTTGATATGTTCCTGCACAGCGTCTCGGAGGAGGTCAAGGACGAGCTTGCAGCCAGGGAGTTACCTCCGGAGCTCGATTCCCTCATCGCTTTGACCATCCGTATCGATGGGCAATTACGGGAACAACGGAGGGAGAGGAATTTGGATTTCGATCACACGCCCAGGGTTCCCACCTTGCCTCCGAGTCATCCCGGAAGCTCCCGACGGTCTTGTTGCCAAGAGAACCTGAGGCTTCCCGACCTGCCCCGAGGGCTGTCGAAGATGACCGAGTCACCACTTCCTGAGCCTATGCCACTAGGCAGAGCTGGGCTGTCGCCAGCGGAACGGCAATACAGGATCGACACAAAGAGTCTGTATTGCAGGACTCTTGGTCATTTCGTGTCCTCTTGTCCTTTAAAGAAACCAGGCTCACTGGTAGGAGTGGGTACTCTGGTGGGCCATATGGAGAACATTCCTGCTTCCCTTGTTCGAACCCCTTTCATGCCATTTTGCTGTGGGGAGACTCTGGGGCCAACGAGAGCTTTATGGACACAACCCTGGCGTCTGAGCTGAACATCCCCACTCAGCCCCTCTCCATTCCCATGTACGTTAGAGTGCTGGACGGGCGCTCTATAGGCCAAGTTACTCACAACACCACTCCCATCAACATACGTGTGTCAGGGAACCACAGCGAGTTTATCTAGTTCCTCCTCATCAAGTCCCCTCAGATTCTCGTGGTATTGGGATTCTCCTGGCTCCAGCGACACAATCCCCTCGTTAACTGGTCTACCTGGCTGCCTTGACTTGTCTATTGCCTGCGCCTGTTGGAATATTAAACCATTGTCAATTCGACGTGTCTGCATCTGGGTCTTACCTTGATTCCTGATAGTTCGGGATGAGTTAGACTGCAGAATGAAGGAAAAGCAGCCAACCATGCTCAGCATATGTGGGAACTCCTTCAAGACTGTTGGAAAAGCATTCCAGGCGAAGCTGGTTGAGAGAATGCCAAGAGTGTGCAAAGCTGTCATCAAGGCAAAGGGTGGCTACTTTGAAGAATCTAAAATCAAAAATCGATTTTGATTTGTTTAACACTTTTTTGTTTACTACTTGATTCCATATGTGTCATTTCATAGTTTTGATGTCTTAACTATTATTCTACAATGTAGAAAATAGTAAAAATAAATAAAAACCCTTGAATGAGTAGGTGTGTCCAAACTTTTGACTGGTACAGTATTTTCTGGCCTTTTGTGTAAGCCCCTTCCCTTTTGTCTTTCTAATGATTTACATTTTGGTCATTTAGCAGACGCTCTTATTTCAGTGCAACTTACAGGATCAATTATGGTAAAGTGCCTTGCTCAAGGGCACGTTGACAGCTTTTTCACCTAGGGGATTCAAACCAGTGACTTTTCCACTCATAACAGCTATACTACTTATTCTCCCACTACCCCTCAAACCTCCCTAACCCCCGTTGAGTGGTGGAGGATGTGGGGAAGGAAGGAGAGAGGAAAGGCTACATGTCTATTTACAGCCCTTTGTAATTATCTGTGTTGGTTGGCACAGTGGGCTTGGTTCAGAACCAGCTGATTGGATCCCTCCCGCCCCTCTCCTGTCACCCTGGCTGTTCTCAACCAACCCAGGTTCCAGCCTGGACAGAGGAGCCTCTCTCTACCCTCTTATATATATATATATATATACACACACACATACAGTGGGGCAAAAAAGTATTTAGTCAGCCACCAATTGTGAAAGTTCTCCCACTTAAAAAGATGAGAGAGGCCTGTAATTTTCATCATAGGTACACTTCAACTATGACAGACAAAATTAGGAAAAAAAAAATCCAGAAAATCACATTGTAGGATTTTTAATGAATTTATTTGCAAATTATGGTGGAAAATAATTATTTGGTCACCTACAAACAAGCAAGATCTCTGGCTCTCACAGACCTGTAACTTCTTCTTTAAGAGGCTACCCTGTCCTCCACTTGTTACCTGTATTAATGGCACCTGTTTGAACTTGTTATCAGTATAAAAGACACCTGTCCACAACCTCAAACAGTCCCACTCCAAACTCCACTATGGCCAAGACCAAAGAGCTGTCAAAGGACACCAGAAACAAAATTGTAGACCTGCACCAGGCTGGGAAGACTGAATCTGCAATAAGTAAGCAGCTTGGTTTGAAGAAATCAACTGTGGGAGCAATTATTAGGAAATGGAAGACATACAAGACCACTGATAATCTCCCTCGATCTGGGGCTCCACGCAAGATCTCACCCGTGGGGTCAAAATGATCACAAGAACGGTGAGCAAAAATCCCAGAACCACACGGGGGGACCTAGTGAATGACCTGCAGAGAGCTGGGACCAAAGTAACAAAGCCTACCATCAGTAACACACTACGCCGCTAGGGACTCAAATCCTGCAGTGCCAGACGTGTCCCCCTGCTTAAGCCAGCACATGTCCAGGCCCGTCTGAAGTTTGCTAGAGAGCATTTGGATGATCCAGAAGAAGATTGGGAGAATGTCATATGGTCAGATGAAACCAAAATATAACTTTTTGGTAAAAACTCAACTCGTCGTGTTTGGAGGACAAAGAATGCTGAGTTGCATCCAAAGAACACCATACCTACTGTGAAGCATGGGGGTGGAAACATCATGCTTTGGGGCTGTTTTTCTGCAAAGGGACCAGGACGACTGATCCGTGTAAAGGAAAGAATGAATAGGGCCATGTATCGTGAGATTTTGAGTGAAAACCTCCTTCCATCAGCAAGGGCATTGAAGATGAAACGTGGCTGGGTCTTTCAGCATGACAATGATCCCAAACACACCGCCCGGGCAACGAAGGAGTGGCTTCGTAAGAAGCATTTCAAGGTCCTGGAGTGGCCTAGCCAGTCTCCAGATCTCAAACCCATAGAAAATCTTTGGAGGGAGTTGAAAGTCCGTGTTGCCCAGCAACAGCCCCAAAACATCACTGCTCTAGAGGAGATCTGCATGGAGGAATGGGCCAAAATACCAGCAACAGTGTGTGAAAACATTGTGAAGACCTCTATCATTGCCAACAAAAGGTAAATAACAAAGTATTGAGATAAACTTTTGTTATTGACCAAATACTTATTTTCCACCATAATTTGCAAATAAATTCATTAAAAATCCTACAATGTGATTTTCTGGATTTTTTTTTCTCATTTTGTCTGTCATAGTTGAAGTGTACCTATGATGAAAATCACAGGCCTCTCTCATCTTTTTAAGTGGGAGAACGTGCACAATTGGTGGCTGACTAAATACTTTTTTGCCCCACTGTATGTGTGTATATATATATATATATATATATATATATATATATATATATATATATATATATATATATATATATATATATATATATATATATATATATATATATATATATATATATATATATATATATCTCAGGGGGCTGCAGGACAGTACAAAGATGACAGCAGGCTGCTAAAGATGCGTCCGCAGGCTGTAGAGGACCTCCATGTGGTAGAGTGGACAGAGAGACCTGAGGGTGGCAGGGGTGGAATAATGCCCTATGGACATCACTGTCGCTGCTGTGTCCTTCAGCAAGGTTGACAGGAAGTCCTCGAGCCACATAGGACATAAAATGACTGAATGTCCAACATTAATGTCCTGTATTGTACTGTAGGAGAGGGAAGGGAAATTCATTCAGATCCTGAGCTGGATGTGTCTTTTGTTTATGGCTTTGTCACTGAGACTAGTCACTGTGGTGAAAGACATGGGCTCTAAACTGATTGCCAAAAGCCCCAAGGACAATCACAGCCACATGAATACACCGCTGACACTAACTCAGGTTTCAAATGTTTCAGTGATATTGACTGCTGAGTAATGTCCTGTATTCTGTCAGATAAACTGTCATATCCAGCTGGGTAAATGGAACTCAGGTAGGAATGTAGGCCCGATGCTTTGTCCATGGATTCCATTAAAGGGAGAAAACATGCTCCTTTAGTTAAGGGCCAGTATCACAGTAAGAGCATGTGAGTGCGAGCCCAGTTTGTTTTATGCTAATAAGATAATACAATTATTATTTTATAACTCCAAAACATCCCCACCACTACCCCCACCGTCTGTGTGTGTGTTCTCTTGAGATGCTCCTCTTACACAACCCATGAGTGCTTGCCGGAGCTCTTCATCATAGCTTACCAAATGTGCACACTAAGGGACGAGGAGTGACATGCATAGTCCCAGTCAGTCACAAGGCTGTTGCTCATGCTAGGCTCTGTCCCCCCTGAGCCCCTAATAGGCAGCCACAGTCTGCCTCAGACCATGCACTGATAGGACAGGATGTGACAAGGTAGGATTCTAGTCAAAAGTGCACTAAATAGGGAAGAGAGTGCCATTTGGGATGCAACCGTTAGAAGCCATAAAATACCTAAGATTAGCCCATGTACTGTATTGTATGTGAAAGTGGCTCTGAGCCCAGTGTGACAGTTTGGAGATGTTCTCATAGCTTATAGCCATAGGAGCAATTAAAATACTGAAAAGCCACCAGCAGCCATTCGCTCCGTTTCCTCTGAAGGAGAGAAAGAGGGGGGGAAAGATGGACTGAGAGGGAAAGAAAGGGAGAGTCTTAACAGCCAATTAACTTCCGCTTGATCCCGAGGTTGTGTGAGGACTACCACGGGAGTCATTACTGCATGGACGGAGAACATTAAGCATAATCAGCTTTAATTAAAGACTCCCATCGACGCTCTCTCTATCCCTCTCTCCATTTCTCTCTCTATTTCTCAATTTCTCTCTCCATTTCTCCCTCTCACTGTCCATACTCTCCTTCAAGCATAATGAAAACCTGAGTTTAAAATGTGATCTGAAGTTGATTAGATGGAACAGCGCATGGTCCATGGATAATGAAGGATATAATAGCTCAGTGTTCTGGCCAATTGATTCTCTTTTCCTGCATGAAATTAACAGAAGTATATTTGTTTCTTTTAACGATGCTGAGTTAACGATCTCACCCATAATATTCTATTACAATGAAGTCAGACAGAGGAAGGCTGGGAGTTTAGTCTGTTTGTGTCTGAATGACACGCAATCTCAAATCCCTTTAGAGTCACAGAGAGTCAAAGAGAATCTCTCCATGCTGCTGTGCTGTCAGAGAGTATTGAACAGACCGTTCCCTCCCTCTTTTAAAGCTGTTTGGAATTTATTTCTCTCTTATTTTTCTGGGTCACTTGTGTTGTGTTGGTAGTGCACAGTATTATTAAGTGTATAACTGTATGTGTTAGTGTGTGTATGTGTGTTATAACAGTGTATAACTATTTGTATATTTTGTCTATGACTGTGTATGTGTGCATGTGTGTGTGTGTGTGTGTGTGTGTGTGTGGGAGGGGTTTATGGCTTATGTGACAGCACTGCAGAGTTTATTTGTGCAGAACTGATCTCCCGTCCTCACCTCCCTCTCAGAAATGGCTGTTTAATCAAGTGTGTGATTGTCCGTTGTTAACAGAACTACATTTTCTCAGTACTTTGTTAAGTGACACTCCCTGTTTAGTGTCAAAGCTGGAAGGGACCCTGAAACACCACAAGATAGACAACTGAAGTGCAGATAAAGAGCACATTTCCTGTTCTTCAACAAGGAGAAACACATTTACACAACCACTTCCACCAACCAAACTAGGTTAGTGCATTTTCTCCAGGACACCAGTGAGGTAATTGGTTGTTGAAAACTACTTCCCCCTGCTTCGTTCTGTCCTCCTTTCACCTTCCTATCTCCTTCCCCTTCATCTCCAAAAACTCTTTCTGCTGCTAGTGGGAGGTGACAGAAGCCTCCATGCGACCTGATTTAACACATGGCTAGGCACAGTTTGACCTGCCATTGGAAAATAGGGTACACTCAGGAGGGAGGAAAACGCACCCTTCCCTGTTACAGGGTCTTTGAGAGGAAATGTTCAAAGTCAGATAGTCACCCGTGTGAATATGAACTCCACTAACACTGTCCGTTTGCCTCTCAGGCTCCTTTTGATGCTTCCTAAAGGAATATGTTGAGGTGAGGGTGGGACTGGCACAGTAGGAGTGCCCTTCAATGAAGGAGAAGAGTGTACAGTAGGATGCAACAAATGTTGGGCAAGGTGGGGATTTTATATTTTAACCAGGCAAGTCAGTTAAGAACAAATTATTATTTTACAATGACAGCCTACCCCAGGCAAACCCTCCCCTACCCCAGCCAATTTTTATTGTCAGACATAAATGACTGTAAAAACATCATACAATCAGTTCCCAGTGATTACAATTTTGAAAATCTGTTCCAAAGTATTCTCACGCATAATAGAGACATACTGTATATGTGATCTTATATAAAATGTGAGCAAGGTTTGAATTATTATATTTTAGTCAAATATTATATCTGTTCGGCTTCTTGCGGTCAATTTGCAGTCTACAAGTTATTTGTAATTAGATACCGGCCCTCTGATCATCCGCTCAAGAAAATAATCATCCCGCGGCTGAATCTAGGTGATGATCCATGCTCTACAGGCTATCTACACATTATCAGTAACATTTCAACTAACTATCTATTATCCCTAACCCTTGGCACTAATCCTAACCTTAGCAAGCAGTTGCTAATTTTGTTTGTACTTATTTTATTCAACCAGGCAAGTCAGTTAAGAACAAATTCTTATTTACAATGATGGCGACCTACACCGGCCAAACCCAGACAACGCTGGGACAATTGTTCGCCGCCCTATGGGATACAGCCTGGAATCGAACCAGGGTGTCTGTAGTGACGCCTCTAGCACTGAGATGCTGTGCCTTAGACCGCTGTGCCACTCTGGAGCAACATATACACTACATGGTCAAAAGTACGTCGAACATCTCATTAATATGGAGTTGGTCCCCCCTTTGCTGCTATAACAGCCTCCACTCTTCTGGGAAGGCTTTCCACTAGATGTTGGAGCATTGCTGCGGGGATTTACTTCCTTTCAGCCACAACAGCATTTGTGAGATCGGGGACTGATATTGGGCGATTAGGCCTGGCAGCATTCCAATTCATCCCAAAGGTGTTTGATGGGGTTGAGGTAAGGGTTCTGTGCAGGCCAGTCAAGTTCTTCCACAACGATCGACAAACCATTTCTGTATGGATCTCGCTTTGAGCAATGGGGGAATTGTCATGCTAAAACAGGAAAGGTCCTTCCCCCAAACTGTTGCCACACAGTTGGAAGCACAGATTCGTGTAGAATGTCATTGTATGCTGTAGCGTTAAGATTTCCCTTCACTGGAACTAAGGGGCCTAGCCCGAACCTTGAAAAACAGCCCCAGACCATTATTCCTCCTCCACCAAACTTTAAATTTGTCACTATGCATTCGGGCAGGTAGCGTTTTCCTGGCATCCGCCAAACCCAGATTCGTCCAGATGGTGAAGCGTGATTCATCACTCCAGAGAACGCGTTTCCACTGCTCCAGAGTCCAATGGCGGCAAGCTTTACACTACTCCTTGGCATTGCGCATGATGAGCTAAGGCTTGTGTGCGGCTGCTCGGGCCATTGAAATCCATTTCACAAAGCATTTCATCCAGCTCACAAACAGTTATTGTGCTGATGATGCTTCCAGAGGCAGCTTGGAACTAGGTAGGGAGTGTTGCAACCGAGGACAGACGATTTTTACGCGCTATGCTCTTCAGCACTCGGCGATCCCGTTCTGTGAGCTTGTGTGGACTACCACTTCGCGGCTGAGCCGTTGTTGCTCCTAGACATTTCCAGTTCACAATAACAATATGACCATCTGTAGAGTATCTATCCTAATAAAGAGTGACCCACCGTGGTCATGGTCCTCATAAGAAACCCCAAGAAAGACAGGATGAACAAAGCCTTAGTGTCACAGTGTTTAAAGACATACTTTATCCCCCAACACCAATTACTGTCAGCCTGTACAGACAGATTCCCATCTGTTGTGGCATGATGCTATGCTTTATAAATAGACATCACACTGTCTTCATCCCATTACAATCTTCCCTATCTGAGAATCTGAGAAGCCCTGAGCAGAAGGGATGATAAGAGCAGAAGAGTGGAGAATCAGAGTGAAACAACGCCTCGGGCTGCTCAGCATTACTCCATGTTTTAAGGTGCATAAGTAAATGAACCAAAGCCAATGAATAAAAGATGAAGCGAGACAGCAGTTTAAATAGGATCAATAACAGCCCCTGGCCTGTGACGCTACCACTCTGCCATGTCGGCGTTATCACACAAACATCAGCTTCTGCTTGTGTTGCTGCTATTGACTAACCACAAGGTTATAGCTTAAATTCAATTACGAGGAGAAACGCTGGCAGGTCTCTTCAAACATGACCCAGAGATATAGTCAGTTCATGTTTCGCTCAGCCGTTGATTGAACATTTATTGATGGAAAATATCGTTAAGATGAATGAATAGCCTATATGAAGCATACCATGTCGGCCGTCATTGTAAATAAGAATTTGTTCTCAACTGACTTGCCTAGTTAAATAAAAGGTTAAATAATACATATATTATTTCCTACAGTTAACGTCTTCGTTAAATGCGGCTATCAAGGAACAAGGCGAGACCCAGATGCAGACACAGGAGGCAGATGGTTGGAGTCTTACAATGTTTATTAATCCAAAGGGGTAGGCAAGAGAATGGTCGTGGACAGGCAAAAAGGTCAAAACTAGATCAGAGTCCAATAGGTACCGAAGGGCAAGCAGAATCAAGGTCAGGGCAGGCAGGATGATCAGGCAGGCAGAAATGTGGTCCAGAGTCAGGCAGGGGTCAGAACCGGGAGCACTGTAAAAAGAGAACAGAAAAGGAGTACGGAAAAAACACGCTGGTTGACTTGACTAAACAGACAAGATGAACTGGCACAGAGAGACCGGAAACACAGGGATAAATACACTGGGGAAAATAAGCGACACCTGGAGGGGGTGGAGACAATCACAGGACCAGGTGAAACAGATCAGGGCGTGACTGTGGCTTTTACTTTGTAGAAATCCTCAGTATCCTCTTCATCATATATGCCAGTTGTTCAGCGGTGTTGTATTGCTGTAGACTAGGCCTTCTCTCCCTATGCGTCTGTAACCTGTGAGCCTTGAGAATGTGAGTCCAGTATCACTCAACCATACTGAAACTCCCAAATGGGTTTTTGTCTCTTTGGCTACGGGTCGGCGGGACTCCACGGCGAGAGAGAGCGGCGGCGCGGGGTTCGGCGGGGGTAACGGGTCCTCGTGGAGACATCGTCTCTCCCTGGGAGCACCTGTAATGAGCTTTGTCAGGCGCAACAAAAAGAGCAGCGCGTGTCTACCCCCAACCCGAACCTGAGGAGAGGAGAGAAGGCAGGCACGCGGGCCATCTGTCGAACAGAGCCGATAAGCCTGGAGCCATCCAGAAACAAATTACCCAGCTCCCCCCTGCACAGCTCCGTGAGGGGAGAGCAGAGCCCCAGCCACGGAGAGGAGACAGTTATGATTTCTAGCACTAAACCAGGAGAAGGAGGACATATCAAATGCATTAATCTATGCAGAATGGCGCCCACGGCTGGCTATAGCTCTGTAGAGGCAGCTGTACACGAAATTTCAGCGTGTCGATAAACAGAAAAACAACCTCCGAAAAATAAATGTTTTCTTTCCTTTTTTGAGGGCAATAAGTTTAAGTAAGTATGCCTGCAGTTTCTTATCTGCTCTCCTCCTTTTTGAGAGATAGTGATGGGCCCTACCTCCAGGCAGGAGCAGATGCTTATAGGTCTAAAATAGTGGTGCTTCTTGAAGGTACTACACATAGGATTTCTTTTTTTTAATTAGCATTTTAATTTCAGAAAATGTCCATATCTGGTGCTAACAGTGGAATGATCGTGTTTCACAGTATTACTTGCCTGCCAGTGTGATTGGCTGTGATATTCGACTGATATCTCAAGCAGGAGCAACATCTGTTGTCAAACTAGGAAAGCTGTTCTGACTTGGTGGCTAGGTTATCTAGTCTGTCATTTCCTGGTTGCAAAAATTCTACACTATTCGCTAAATTTCAGTTTGTGTGAGAAAACAAGCACTGAACAGTGTATGGAATTATTATACCATCTAAATCGCTGTTAAATATATTTTCAATAACAAAATATATTGTTTTTACAAGCTGTTAGAAGCTGGTATAATATTATGTACATTTTCTGAAATGACAGTGCAAAAATTCTATCAAATCCTATGCGTAGCACCTTTAAAAGGTCCTCTAAGTCAGAGGTAATCTGCATACACAGCTTCAACAATCATAAAGGAAGTGGTTAGCGTATAGCTTATATCATCATTACCTAACCATCATTACCACCCTACATTGCACACATTATTGGTGTGTCAAAACAAATTCAAAATACGTTTCACAGAGTCTACTACTTAATGATGGATTATGTTTAGCAGGAGCCCATCACACAAATTGAATGGATAGGAATGATAAATGTGCCACTCGTACAGATGGGCTACACTCCCAGGCCCAGGGATTGGGAATCTCTGTAGGATTGACAGGAGCTCAGATTAGGTTCATTTCCTCAGCAAATTGAGTCATTTGTGGAAGTGGCATTAACTGCTTAATGTTTTTTTTTACATGAATACATTTCAGGCTGAGCGGTCGACCATCACTCTGTCGTCATGCCAACGGTGACATCTCCATTATAGACTGATTAGCCACGGTTGTCCAGCCGAGGGTCCTCGATTGGAGGACGAGTAGGATTTGAGGTTGGTGAAAATAAGTATGAGCAAGAGGTAGCTTGCTAAATACAGTGGCTTTCGAAAGTATTCAACCCCCTTGGCATTTTTCCTATGTTGTTGCCTTACAACCTGGAATTGAAATGGATTTTTTGGGGAGTTGTATCATTTGATTTACACAACATGCCTACCACTTTGAAGATGCAAAATATTTTTTATTGTGAAACAAACATGAAAAAAAACTGAACTTGAGCATGCATAATTATTCCCCCCCCCCCCCCCCCCCCCCAAAGTCAATACTTTGTAGAGCCACCTTTTGCAGCTGCAAGTACCTTGGGGTATGTCTCTATAAGCTTGGCACATCTAGCCACTGGGATTGTTGCCCATTCTTCAAGGCAAAACTGCTCCAGCTCCTTCAAGTTGGATGGGTTTCGCTGGTGTACAGCAATCTTTAATAAGTCATACCACAGATTCTCAATTTGATTGAGGTCTGGGCTTTGACTAGGCCATTCCAAGACATTTAAATGTTTCCCCTTAAACCACTCAAGTGTTGCTTTAGCAGTATGCTTCAGGTCATTGTCCTGCTGGAAGGTGAACCTCCGTCCCAGTCTCTAATCTCTGGAAGACTGAAATTAGTTTCCCTCAAGAATTTCCCTGTATTTAGTGCCATTCATCATTCCTTCAATTCGGACCAGTTTCCCAGTCCCTGACAATTAAAAACATCCCCACAGCATGATGCTGCCACCACCATGCTTTACTGTGGGGATGATGTCCTCGGGGTGATGAGGTGTTTGGTTTGTGCCAGACATAACATTTTCCTTGATGGACAAAAAGCTCAATTTTAGTCTCATCTGACCAGAGTACCTTCTTCCATATGTTTGGGGAGTCTCCCACATGCCTTTTGGTGAACACCAAACGTGCTTGCTTATTTTTTTCTTTAAGCAATGGCTTTTTTTCTGGCCACTCTTCCGTAAAGCCCAGCTCTGTGGAGTGTTTGGCTTAAAGTGGTCCTATGGACAGATGCTCCAATCTCCGCTGTCTCTTTGTTGCCTCTCTGATTTATGCCCTCCTTGCCTGGTCTGTGAGTTTTGGTGGGCGGCACTCTTTTTGTGGGCGGCCCTCTCTTGGCAGGTTTGTTGTGGTGTCATATTCTTTCCATTTTTTAATAATGGATGTAATGGTGCTCTGTGGGATGTTTAAAGTTTTGGCTATTTTTTTATAACCCAACCCTGATCTGTACTTCTCCAGAACTTTGTCCCTGACCTGTTTGGAGAGCTCCTTGGTCTTCATGCTGCCGCTTGCTTGGTGCCCTTTGCTTAGTGGTGTTGCAGACTCTGGGGCCTTTCAGAACAGGTGTGGACTTTATTTAACAAATTATGTGACCTCTGAAGGTAATTGGTTGCACCAGATCTTATTTAGGTGCTTCATAGCAAAGGGGGTGAATACATATGCACGCACCCCTTTTCAGTATTAAATTTCTTTTAAGTATTTTTTTTTCATTTCACTTCAACAATTTAGATTATTGACCATTACATGAAATCAACATAAAAATCAATTTAAATTACAGGTTGTAATGCAACAAAATAGGAAAAACGCCAAGGGGGATGAATACTTTTGCAAGGCACTGTATATCTCTACGCTGATGAGAGAGAGAAGTGAGAGAGAAAGAGAGTGAACAGTCACACACACACACTAGTGGTGCGCGGGTCAGCTGGTTGTCCACCCGCAAACACCCGCAATTGCTAATAACTGCCCAACTATATGTAATAAAGTAATAAAGTGTTTTTTACATTTTGGGGCCTGATTTAGATATGTTTCTGCTTATAATTTCCAACATTTTGGTAGGCTATTGTCACGTTCTGACCTTAGTTCCTTTGTTTTGTCTTTGTTTTAGTATGGTCAGGGCGTGAGTTGTGGTGGGCAGTCTATGTTCTTTTTTCTATCATTTGGGATTTCTGTGTTTGGCCTGGTATGGTTCTCAATCAGAGGCAGCTGTCAATCGTTGTCCCCGATTGAGAACCATACTTAGGTAGCCTGGTTTCACCTTTGAGATGTGGGTGGTTATTTTTCCGTTTCAGTGTTTGCACCATTCGGGACTGTTTCGGGTTTTCATTTGGATTCTCTTGTTCTTTTGTATTTTGTATTCATTTTCCATTAAATCCCATTATGGATACATACCACGCTGCATTTTGGTCCTCCGATCCTTCCTACTACTCCTCCTCAGAGGAGGAAGAAGAAGAAACCCGTTACAGATATTTGTTAGTCAACTTTTCTATAGTTAGATACATAAATCGATAGAATGAACAAAGTTCTGTAAAGTTCTCTCTGTCATCTTCTTTCACAGAGCAAATACGTTTAGGGTCTGGGCAAAATGATTTTCTGGGCAAAATGTACAGATGACATCAGCTTGACCGTTTGTAAGGAAGTAGAAAGCTGTGAAAACGACATTCTGATATGATTTCAGTCTGGCTTGAATGCCTATTTCATGTGGTTGAAACACTATCAGATGTTATGATGCTGATAAAGACAGCACCTCGACAGATGGCATCTAACTGAGCATTCACATTCTCTTTAAGAGGCTGAAAGAAAGAAATCATATTTAGTAAAAATGTTGCCTTCATTTGGTGTGTCATTTAACTGCAAGAAATGCTTAATTCTGCAGGAGTTCATTTTAAAGGCTATGTGAGAGGTTATGTCCAGATTTCAGTTTCCATTTAACCCATCTGAACAGTAGGCTACAGTTCCCTTGACGTGCCATACCTCTATTTGAAGTCCCGTCTTGTGACGGTCTAATTTGTATAGCGCCTCACAATCATCACACATAACATAGCCGGCACTGCCATCATCCTCTTTTAACACTTCCCAAATATTTTCCAAACACTACTTTTCTGACCCTCACTTCTCTTTATTTTCAACTCTCCATTTCACAGCTCATTAAATTATACTCCAACATTGTCCTTTTTTGCCTCCTTGGATTGACATGAGCTTTTTTTTTGCCCGTTCCCAAAAGCATTTGGCGATTGACGTGTAGGCTATTAGGATCGAGTACCGTTAGACCCTTAGGCTAATGCCCTAATGCATGATAGCATCAAATGATTAAATAAAAACCTCTATGTAGCCTATAGATATCAACTGCACAGGAATGATAGATTTATGGATTCTTTAAGATATTGTTTTCACTTTATTCAAACTGCCCGCCACCCACCCGTCCTATAGCCACACAATATTTAATGACCCTTAACCCGTCCGCTCCGCGGATATAACCGTAGGGACTGTGGTTTACAACTCAACCCATGAACTAACACACACGCGCGCACACACACGAACACACATACAAACACACACACATAAGACTTCAGACATCAAAGGAAATGAACAAGGCCATAATGACTAAGTCCAATCTCTGTGCCATTCTTTGCAAGTGATCTCAGAACACTAAGGAAACAAACGGGAGAAAAGTACTTCAACATGAATGAACAATTACACACATGGCCATAGCATTCTGCGTGCAAGAAGAACGCACATTCAAAGTGTTTATTTAGATGGGTTATATGACCTTCTGGTAATGAATCACAGTAAATGGGACAGAAGCTAAGAAGCACAAATACCTATCTACTGTATAACTTACAATAGATAGGTATTTGTATAACTTAGATGGCATAGGATGACATAGGAAACTAGGGAACACTGTTTGTTGCTGTCGTGGCTTCTGCTGTTTGTTCCAGAAAGGTTGCATCTTCCTGAAAGAACCCGAAGGCACCGATATCTTGCCTTTGTCATGAAATGACTCACTGATTAGTCTCCATGCCTATTTGCCTCTCTATTTTCACTCTCTTCTTAAACATCACCCCATTTCCAGGCTCTTTGTTTTCCCCCTTTCCGTTTAACACTCCATTTGAATCCCTCTCTTAGGCGTACATCTACGGCCAATTATAAGTCTTAATGGAAATCTGTACTTGCTATAAAAAAGCAAAGCTTTGTTCTTGTTAAGTCCTAGCTGCAGGCTGAGTGGGGTTTTCTTCACTTTTTCAACTCTACATGAAGCTAGCAAGGCAAGGCAAGCCAGAGACACCGGGCCTTGTTCTCTTCACGTAGCCTACTGTGGCCTTAGTGCTGCTCTGAAGGTTCCTTTAACTGGGCCCAATGCGGTACTAGGAGATGGAAGGAGGCTTACTGTATTCCTACAGACTTACTACAGTATAACCCTGGGAACAATCAACTAGCACAGTACTGTTGTGGAAAACTCCACATTCTGCCACCACAGTACGACATGTCCTACATATTTGGGAGGAGAGTTGATGATAACCTATTGACTAAAATGAAGTCTAAAATTACTTCTAAAATATTCCAGAATCTAGACTTTTTGTCAATTAAAATTCCAGTTCGTTTGCCAAGCAATTCATTGCAGCAGTTGGATGGTTAGTTGACAGTTAAATAAAAAACATCAAAATGTCCACAGCTAAACCTCAGTCATCAGTGTCCAAACTGAAACCTGAAACAACTCCATGCAAATAAATACCAGCCTCATCAACTGTCAACCGTGTCAAGTGTCTTGTCTGGTCACACCTCGTGTATTTACCCAATAGGTCGCTTGAAGGACATGCTGCGGCGGTAGGAAACAAATTACGTGACTACAGCTCTTTAAAATGCCTTCACTCGCAATCACCGACGGAGGTTGGAAAATGAACGAGCTCACTCTGACCGAACTGGGCTTTAATTGTTTCAAAAATGCCTCATGCCTCAGTGTCGCTGGCAGAATAATTGCTCGTGAGCGCTGAGATTAATCTACAGAAGCACATCTGGGGGACTTAATTTGAAACGGGCAGGGCCGTGCCTTATGGACGCCAGATAGATTGATTAGGCTCATTTTGGTTTCACCTCCAACAGCATATGCAGCTGAACAAAGGTGAGAGTATGGCTTGGACAAATGGAGGGCCCGAGCCAGGAAACAAACAACAACACAGATGCACACACACAGTGTACACAATTCAATGTCAAACACATAATAAGACATATGCTATCAGTTCCTGAGCGAACCGGTTTCTTCCACACTACAGTAAAGCCTGTCTTGACACAGTACAGGACAGCTGACAGCCCAGCAGTGGAGGTTGGTTGTGTAGACTTCTGTCTCTCTCTATTTCTACGCTTCTCCCTTATCACATTGGTGTCTGAACACCTGTTCATGGCTCACAACAACAGCACTCAGCCCAGCTGACAGACAGACAATGTAGAAGTGAAGACAACAGAAGTGTCATCCTCGCCCCCTGCCAAAACACCAGCCCCCCAATCAGCAGCCAGCCCCGGCTAGCGAGAGATGTCCTAGAAACAATCCCGAGCTGTCTGGATGAGGGGAGAGAAAACAGGCCATCCACATGCTCGCTCTCAGAAGAGAAACAGCTGCAAGCTGCAAATTGGCATGTCTTTGTGAGGAGGCTTTCTGATCTTTGTTGTCTTTTCTCCCCTTTCTCAAAGCGCTGGCATGGCTACCTTTCCTCTCACTCCTCGTGTGTAATTACAAAGATAGGCGATGACACAGAAGGAGGATTGTACATGTGAGATATTACAACAGAGTGCACACACACCCAGGCAAAGCTGGACCGTCGTCTTGCTTTGTGGATTTATACAGCCAAACATGCACGCACACACGGCAGAAGAATCACCGACCAAAGCTTTCACGGGCTGCCTTCAGATGCCCATATGGTTTTGAGCCGCACTATAAAGACTACACATAAACCATTACATTTGAAAAGCAATCAATGAAAGACCCTGTAGTCCTTCTCAGCTCTTCCACTCCAGTTTAGGGCCTTTCTTTCCCCTGCCTGGTCTCGGAGTGGGAGACAGACAGACAGACAGACATAGGGGCAGCAGGATTCTTATCAGGGTCTGTGCAGATGTTTGGTGCAGTGGGGGCCGTAACAGGACTCCTGAGCTGTGAATGGTGTGGGGTGTAATGGGCGAGCTGTGGTCGCCGCGGCAGCAGCTATGTAATTGTGCATCCTTTCAAAAGGAGTAGAGAGGGCCTCAGCCACCTGCCGGCGTGGCGATAAGGACAGATACCCAATCACTTGAGCAGCAGAAAAGTACACAGCCTCCTGGCATCCTGATGCCTCTCGTTCGCCTGCTCAGATACCTCTCTCTCTCTCTCTCTCTCTCTAACTCTACATTAACCCACCATAAAGGGTTTGCTTTAGGTTAACCATCACTGCTTGGTTAAAAGAACCTGAAGAGAAAAAAATGATCAAAAGGCAAGAGAAACAGTTTCTCTTCTAGGTAATATGACAGTGAAAAGCAGTGGCGATGAAACCCTAGTAGATCCGTTAGAGGGCTTTGGAGATGATGCCGTGAGTGAGGAATATATTATGGATGGATATCTTACAGGAAACAGGCATCTCACAGGTTCAGGAAGGGCTATGAGGGTTGGGGTAGGGGGAAAATGCAGGGAGAGAGGGCCATGTACCGGGGGAGATGGGGTGCAGGACGGGGAGAGAAGGGAGAGAGAGCCTTGCTCATCAGCCCAACACTGAGCGACATTTGCAGTAACCTTTCCCCTGGCTTTTACGAGCCGGCGCAGGAAAAGCAGAGGCACAGATCAGTGTGACTCGCCAGAGGAAGAGAAGCACCAGGAATTTCAAACACATTTCCCCATTTCCCCTCAGCAAAACCCCAGAGACCACTGATAAACACTCACTTCTATATTAAACCAAAATAACTCCATTAACTCCTATCAGCTGTACAGCCACGGTCTGTATCAACAACAGAACGCAGAGAATAACTTTAGGAACTGTTTAAGGACACAGCGGAGCAGATATGTAGTGTAGGAACAGAGAGATAAGAGGGTGGGAAAAGAAAAAGAGTGAGAGAACGAGAGAGAGAGAGAGAGAGAGAGAGAGAGAGAGAGACACACACACACGAGACAGAAATAACCAACTGCCTAATGGTTCTTAAGTCTAGTCAAACATAGAACACCACATGGGATTTGTTTGCTTTAACTCGGCTGGAGTAGAAAAGTGAATCACAGGAATTCAGTCTGGTTCAGTTCAGTCAGCTTGAACAATGGTCCCCGACACCTGATAGCCGAGGAATAAACCTCACGCGCACACACATCACACATGCTCACACACTCTCAGATGAATACAGAGAGAGGGGGGGGGGGGGAAGACACACACATCACACATGCTCACACACACTCAGATGAATAAAGAGAGAGAGAGAGAGGGAGAGAGCAGGAGAGAGAGAGGGAGAGAGCGGGAGAGAGAGAGAGAGAGAAAGGGGGAGAGGGAGAGAGTGGGTGAGGGAGAGAGAGAGAGAGAGAGAGCGAGGGAGTGAGAGAGAGTACGAGAGAGGGAGGGGGGGGGGGGGGACACACGCTCCGAGTGATGCATGGGATTCACCTTCAGGCAGTGGGGGAGGTAGATAGACACTTTGTCCCTTCGGCAGCCCACTCCTGGGTCTGACAAAAAAACAAACAGCTGAATGATATAGTGAGCTGTCCCCTCCGGTTCCAGAGGTAGAGAGTGGAACCACAGAGCTGAGACACCAACTACAAAACGCTCCATCTCTCGCTCTCCCTCTCTCTACTCTCCCTCTCTCCTGTTCAGCCACGGAGGCCTTTGCAGATTTCAAAGGGAGATAAATCCCAATTGAAAGCCACTGGAGTGTTCGCAAGCGTCAAATAGTGCCACCTACCAGGGGAGCAAGGGAATACGATGGAATAAAGAGATGGAGAATGAGCTTGGGGGTCATTGGGAGGGACACACACGGTAGATTAAGTCCTCATCCTGTGTAATCTTAGACTGTGACTCCCTAGGGGACTGGACAGACAGAGGGAAACAGTAACAGAGGTAAAGCCTACAGACAGATACAGGACATGTAACTATGTGGCAGTATGTTCTCCTTGAACAAGACACACACTACCATGATACAGATACAGTCTGATAAAGAAGATGACTTAACACTGGAGTGTTACAGCCCAGCCAATCGTCCATAACCTTTGACCCCTAGATAACATATGTCAGTAAATTTCACCTAATCCAGACTAAACCTGATCAGACTGGCCCCGCCCGGTGGTCTCCCGAGACAAAGAGGATTAAGGGGTAAATCTACTGGACTACAGCATGACTAAATGGCTGGGGGTCGGACACACACACACACACACACAGAAAGAGATACCTCTATAAAGCCCAGGTTCACTCTGCAATGTCTATAGGACTAGCACAGCCACGACATTTACTAACTTCAACATCCTGTTTTTGCAATACAATTATTTCTGTTACAGAATGTCCTTCTCTGTTTGTCTTGACCCAACCCCTAATGATTATCTCTGTCATGACCTCTGACTCACTCTGTTGATTCATCTGAAGAGAGGGAGAGGGGTGGTCAATGGGTTGAACTGACTGATGCCTGGGTCGAGACGGATACTAAGCCAGCTGTCTCCAAGCACAAACACAATATTCTAAGGTGTGATCTGGGTCTGAAACCATTTGGTCATCCATACCACTGTATCTCCTTAAACTCTCCACCACAATGCATCTCAATACACCCACCCACCAATTCACACACACACACCAAAAGCACAAAGCCACAGCAGCTTGGCACAATTTTGATTATGCTAAACAAACAAACCGTGGATTTGATTGTAATAATGAGCTGCTGATTTTAACTGGTGAGTGGGGGGGTGAGAGGGGCGCTTGGAGTGGGTGGGGCGCTTGGAGTGGGAGGGGCGCTTGGAGTGTGAGGGGCGCTTGGAGTGTGAGGGGCGCTTGGAGTGTGAGGGGCGCTTGGAGTGTGAGGGGCGCTTGGAATGTGAGGGGCGCTTGGAGTGGGAGGGGCGCTTGGAGTGGGAGGGGGCGCTTGGAGTGGGAGGGGCGCTTGGAGTGGGAGGGGCGCTTGGAGTGGGAGGGGCGCTTGGTGTGGGAGGGAGCTTGGAGTGGGAGGGAGCTTGGAGTGGGAGGGGTGCTTGGAGTGGGAGGGGTGCTTGGAGTGGGAGGGGTGCTTGGAGTGGGAGGGGCGCTTGGAGTGGGAGGGGCGCTTGGAGTGGGAGGGGCGCTTGGAGTGGGAGGGGCGCTTGGAGTGGGAGGGGCGCTTGGAGTGGGAGGGGAGCTTGGAGTGGGAGGGGAGCTTGGAGTGGGAGGGGAGCTTGGAGTGGGAGGGGAGCTTGGAGTGGGAGGGGAGCTTGGAGTGGGAGGGGAGCTTGGAGTGGGAGGGGAGCTTGGGGTTTGTGTGATCACAATTTCCCCTCACTGATGAATTCACACCTCTCTCTGTTAGATGTTCTGTCTGGGTAAATGTCTGGCTGTCTGCTGGGGTCAAACCACCAGAGGTTGAACAGATGCAACATTGTACAACACTTCACCCTTGTTGATTTCTATCAGCCCCTTTCTACTATTCTACCATCCTCCTGAATAGAATCATCAGCCTCATGGAAAAAACACAGAGTCATTCGGGGGGGAGGGAGAAGGGGCGGGGGAGCATTTTTTTGTGTTACACTGGGTCCAACAACTCTCGCAGTTTCCCAAATGTTCTCCTAGGACTGCAGGTACAGCGGTGCAACTATGCCTGGGGATGGGAGGGGGGGGGGGGGGGGGGGGCGTCAGAGCAGAGTGGGCACACTGAGGAGCAGCTGGCTGGGCAGGGTCGGAGGCCAAGGAGGCGTGGGCGACGGCGGGGACGATGTGCTCGGTTGCACTGCAGTTAGGGCCGGGCTGTAGCCTACGTCTCATTCCTCCAGCCTTCCCTTCAGAGAGGGAAACAAAGTGGAACGATACCACAGAGAGCAGAACTCCAACCAGGTCAGAACAGAGCTAGAACCGATGACATGATATTGTATTACCAGGCTCTGCCCTGCTCTCTGTCACAGACACACAGTCACACAGAGAGCAAGACCGCAGCACACAACGCAACACAACACAATACATTAATCCAGGGGCCAAGGACTTAGGACACCATGAGAATCACTACACTGAGACTGACCCAACAGAGAGTAGCAGCGTAAAAGAGGGGTTGCCTGTCAATACCTTTGCTGTGGTAGAGAGGACATGCTACCAGGGGCCTCTTCACAGTCCCATGATCACATGGAACGCCCATCTCAAATTACTCAAAGCAAACATTAACATGACCTTTTAAAAACAAATGAAACAAGAAGCATATACCCTATCGGACCTAGCTGTAAGGTTTACGGTCATGTTTTTAAATGTATGGAAATAGTATTTTAGTCTGTAATGTCTTTTTGTGTCTGACCCTATGCATGCTAGAGGCTGGCGTCGGCTAATGGGGATCCTAATTGAATCTAAAAAAAAAAAGCTGTGGGAGAGAGGAGACAGGAGCCTGTAGGTCGGACAGGGCTTAGTTTACACAGCTACTGAGTCAAACACAGCCAAGGATAATCTACTGTGCCCGCCAACAAATCCACTCCACAGTCTTAATCAATTCCCTAGACAACCTCCTTCACAACACACAGGCAAGCACGGGAAAACACACACACAGACGCGCGCACACACAGACGCGCGCGCACACAGACTCGCGCGCACACAGACTCGCGCGCACACAGACGCGCACACAGACGCGCGCACACACAGACGCGCGCACACACAGACGCGCGCACACACAGACGCGCACACACACAGACGCGCACACACAGACGCGCACACACAGACGCGCACACACAGACGCGCACACACAGACGCGCACACACACCTGAAGTGAGGGAGCGAGATGATTACCTTGTCCCACTTAATCGCAACTGCATTATACCACTGTCCTCATATGATTATGTGTAATCACAGAAATGTCACGTTAAAATTGCAAGAAGCAGAAGAAAGGTTTCAGCCGCCCTGAGTCGCCTGTTTTTCTTGTGTGTGTGTGTGTGTGTGTGTGTGTCTACGTGATCTACACACATACATGAGATAATCTCACATGAATGTCATTAAAAAAAACAGCCACATGCTTAAATAAACTTGGCACTCTGCATGTTTGAACACAATACGCACGCATGCACACATACAGACACCTCCTCCCCCCCATACACACACGCACGCACCAACAGTGTTGATAAAAGCCTATCTGCTTTGGATAAAAGGCATTCCTTATCAGCTTGCTCATAAAGGAGCTGGAATAAAGGTATTTACTCCAATGAAAGAAGCGGCTTTACTACTCCTTCAGAATGGACTATAGAGAGAGAGAGAGGTGGGGAGAGAGAGAGGGGTGGGGAGAGAGAGAGGGGTGGGGAGAGAGAGAGAGGGGTGAGGAGAGAGAGATCAGTGGGGGAGAGAGAGAGGAGTGGGGGAGAGAGAGAGGAGTGGGGGAGAGGTGGGGAGAGAGAGAGGGGTGGGGAGAGAGAGAGGAGTGCGGGAGAGAGAGAGGAGTGGGGGAGAGGTGGGGAGAGAGAGAGGGGAGAGGGGTGGGGAGAGAGAGAGCAAGAGAGAGAGAGGGGTGGGGAGAGAGAGAGCAAGAGAGAGAGAGAGGGGTGGGGAGAGAGAGAGAGAGAGAGCAAGAGAGAGAGAGCAAGAGAGAGGGGTGGGGAGAGAGAGAGGGGTGGGGAGAGAGAGAGAGTAAGATGGGTGGGGAGAGTGAGAGCGAGAGAGAGAGATGGGTGGAGTGTTGCTAAAAGAACTGATGGATGGGAGTGGCTCTTATCTGGCACAGAATGTGTGTGTGTCCCTGTGTTGAGGAGGTGTGTAGCACACATAGAAAACGGGTATGTGTGTGGGTTGTATGTGTGTAAAGCATGTGTAGAAGGTGTGTGATTGTTTAGAGTGCACATGAGGTGATACAGTGTGTGTGTGTGTGTGTGTGTGTGTGTGTGTGTGTGTGTGTGTGTGTGTGTGTGTGTGTGTGTGTGTGTGTGTGTACAGTGCGTTGTCTGTCAGTGCCCATGCTAACAGCTGGCCCTGTCTGCATAGTGAGTTGGCTGGCACATTTCTGCAGCAGGCAGACAGCAGCGCTGGGCTGGTCTGGGAGGCTGGGAGCTACGCTAGGCGCTAGGATAACCCACTTCAAAGAGAACCATTGTCACACACTAATGTGCAGAATGGCAGCCAGCGCTGCAGAAATCAGCATACACAGAGACTGGATGTTCTCTCTGAGCCCCTCACTGTGCAAGTGAGGGGGAGAAAATGGGAGGGGGAGCATAACCACGGGAAGCAGGGGTGTTGAGAGGGCTGCAGGACCCCCTGAAAAATAGAAATTAAAAATATAGATTCATATAAAAATATATATTTTTAAATTATTCGTAAAAATAATGCAATGCGCCTTTAATAGTCCTGTATTAGTGGACCGGTATAGCCTTCTGCAGCACTAGCGCAGGCAAAAATATTTGTCCAGGCCCTCCCACCTCCGTCGTCTAAAAAGAATCGGAGCACGCCTACCCCAAACTACTTCCCACGGCTATGAGGGGCAGAGAGAGAGAGAGTGGCTTGGAGAGAGAGATAGAGGAGAAGTTGGAGATAGAGGGGATGTTGGAGATAGAGGGGATGTTGGAGATAGAGGGGATGTTGGAGATAGAGGGGATGTTGGAGATAGAGGGGATGTTGGAGATAGAGGGGATGTTGGAGATAGAGGGGAAGGGCTACAGGGTGAAGATGAGAGACAGACAGAAAAAGAGAGAGAGAGACAGACCGGAGGAAAGATACATAAAGAGTGTTGAGAGTGAGGGACTGGTTGCTCAGGAAGAATAATACCATTCCAACACTAGTCTCCATGTCGTGGTTAGGCTTTTCCAACGCCGTTGAGTCACCAGGCTCTCCAGACCTGAGAGGTATAGAAGGAAGGTGGAGAAACTCAGAGGAAAGACACTTGCGTCAGCCTTACAGTGGCTGATGTAGGCTCTTTCTATTGCTATTTCTATAGCTAAATAATAACAAAGGAGAAATGCCGATCACAATGAGAGCCTACCGTATATCCAAACTGTTCTCCGCTCTGAGACACAAGATAGTTAAAAGCCACTCACACCGACTCCCTGTCTAATAGTACTGCAGTAGGACTATATTTTACCTGGGTTGAAACAGTATGACTGACCATCATAGCAAGGTTGATAAACCTCTGTGTACTGTCTATGCATGTGTGTATGTGTGTATATCAGAATGAGGATGTTTCCCGGCTAACACATTTGGTTCCTTGTAAGTTAAGGGAACGTACGTTTTTTGTTTCCCGTTGGTTCTGGGAACAAAGCCATAGGTTTCCTGACCGGTAGAACTGAATTTGTAAAAAAAAATTCAGGGAATAGAAGTGAAAATTTGGCCTGTTCTGGGAACACAAATGTTTAAGTTGCAGGGAGGATTTGAGAACGTTTCACTATATGGTTTCCTGGAAGTTTTCTTGGGAGGTTTGTTTAATTAACGTTCTGAGAACGGAAATTATATTTAATTACCTTTAAATAACCAAACGAGAACATGTTCCAATAAGACTTTTAATAACACTGTTAGCTTAGGTTAACTGTTTTGAACTCCAAGCACAAATCAAAATGAATTTGCTTAGGCATTAATCATGCAAACTCATTTCATTTTTGATTGTAACCCAGAGTCAGTGAGATTTGAACCTATGATCATCTGTTCTCTATTCATGGAATTAGTCCACTGTGCCACCAGGATGGAGCTAGAATGCTTTTTAAAAACTCATACAAAGCTGTTCATTTGAGTCTATTCAAACAGGCCCAATTTCAAAGGAAACAAGCACTCGTTAAGATCAGGTGTGTGGGCGCGGCCAACACACCTGAACACATTTAACAAGATGGAGGATAGTGCTCATGCTGAGAACGGAATCTATATGTTTTTAAATAACATTCTTTGAACTTTAGTCATGTTTTCTTGTGGTTTTTATGGAAAGTTCTCTTAATGTTTTGAGAACATGACTTGAAATAGAACCATAAGGAAACGTTCAGAAAACGTTATCCTGAAATACTGACATTTGCAAATAAGGACTATATGGTTCTCAGAACGGTGTGTGCTAGCTGGGTAGTGTCTGTGTGGTGTGGGTAGAGGACCAGGGCAAAACATTTAATTCACCGCAGGTCTAATTAATCCAGAGCGCAGTGGGCTGTTAAATAAATACTCCTGAGATTACAGAGCCAGTACAGGCAAGCTGAGGTGAGCAGTCAAACAGCTAACAAAGCTAACAGATCCACCAGTTCATGAGTCCCAAACGGCACCCTATTCCCTATGTAATGCACTACTTTTGACCAGGGCCCATTAGGCTCTGGCCAAAAGTAGTGCACTATATTGGGAATAGGATGCAATTTGGGACACAGCCAGTGTGCCTGTGCATACTGGTGGCTACCGTCATTTACACACAAGCTGCACTCTATTTTGTGCAGTGGACCCCGGAGTATTCCAGGTCAGTGCCTGAGAGATACCCACATGGTCGTGATGGCTGACCTCCCTGGTTTTGATGGTACGCCCCCAATCTTTAAGGGTCGGGGAAGTTAGACTGCCTGGTGTGATGACCAAGAAACACATTGGAAGAGAAAGAAAGACAAATTCTCTCTCTCGTCTGTTGTCAAGGTCTGTCCTCTCTGTTCCTCCTCTAACTAAATGTCTCAAAGTCAAGTGGAGGACGAGTCCCCCTCTTCACTTTAAAAGAGCAAGCTGCCTCTAGGAGACGGCAGCTGACAAGAGGTTGTGCAAACACACACACACACACTCAGGCATATAACACAAATGAAAAGGGTAGCCTATATGCACGACACACACACAGTAATAGGCTGAGTTGTTTATCATTTTTAGCCTTGGAGAATTAGGGGCTAAGTGGAGTGCCTTTGGTGTTCAGCATTCAGCACTGTTGTTCCAGGGAACATTTTTAATGTTGTCAGATCCCCTGCTGGGCTCCCCATATGCCTCCCATAAGCCCTCCCCCCAGCCTCCCCCAGTACCTAACACACAGTCATCATCACGTCACTTCAGCAGGCAGGCCAATCAAGCCCACACTGTCACTTCACTGTAATGACTGTCACTCACACACTGTGGCAGAGCCCCGCAGTGGAACCGGGCCAGAGGGGCTCACACACACACACACACACACACACACACACACACACACACACACACACACACACACACACACACATGGAAAAAGAGCACACTCATGGGCACATACAGATGTATGACGCACTAAACAACACTAAGAAACACTCAATAAGAAGAGAAAAATAGGGAGAGAACATAGCCTGGCTTTAAAGCCCCTGCAGGGCCATCATTAGTTGACTCAACTATACAACCCCACCGCCATCCCCCAGATCCATCAGAGCATAGGAAAACATCACCCAGCATGCATCTCTGCTGGGACTAACAAGGTAAGTAACTCCGTGTCGTGTTAGGAGGGATGACAAAGAGATGCAGCCAGGCATTAGATACAGAGAGAGAGAGAGCAGCACCTGGACCTGGGGGCTCTAACTGGATAAAGGGGGTTGGGAATCAGCTCCTACCCAGCTCACCCCCTGTCCATACACAACCATGAGGCATACAGAGCAGGGCAAGGCCCCTGGGGTGATGGAGGTAGGATAGCCTGGTTTATGTGTGTGTGTGTGTGTGTGTGTGTGTGTGTGTATTGGTTGGTTATTCTATCCTTCTGGGGACCTAATATCCCCAAATGTCTCCACAAGGATAGTAAAAAGGAGGAAAAGTCTCCCTCGAGGGGACATTTCCCACATCCCCATGAGGACATTTTAAGCTTAGGGGTTAGGGTTAGGGTTACAATTAGGGTAAGGGGTTAGGTTTAGGACAAAGGTTTAGAATTAGGGTTAGGGTTATAGTAAGGGTTAGGGAAAATATAATTTTCAAAGGAAATTAATTTAAGGTCCCCAATAGGATAGAAGAACTAAACGTGTGTGTGTGTGTGTAGGAGGGTTGGGAGATCAGGAGGTGGAATAGCATAGAGGGTGAGGTAGGATGTGTCCTGTATATTTTGTCTCTCTGTGTGCATAGTGTGCTGGCCCTACAAGGCAGGTGGAGCTGGGTTAAGTCATAATGAACTGGAGAGTTGGAGAGCTGCCACTGCCAAGGCAACCATGAGGGATGGAGGAGATGGGAGGTCCAGAAAATCCATTCATCACGCCTGTCTCTGCCTCAGCCTCTGTCCATGTCCCTGCCTCAGCCTCTGTCCATGTCCCTGCCTCAGCCTCTGTCCATGTCCCTGTCCCTGTCTCTGCCTCTGTCCATGTCCTTGTCTCTGCCTCAGCCTCTGTCCTTGTCTCTGCCTCAGCCTCTGTCCATGTCCCTGCCTCAGCCTCTGTCCATGTCCCTGTCTCTGCCTCTGCCCATGTCCCTGTCTCTGCCTCTGCCCATGTCCCTGTCTCTGCCTCTGCCCATGTCCCTGTCTCTGCCTCTGCCCATGTCCCTGCCTCAGCCTCTGTCCATGTCCCTGTCTCTGTCCATGTCCCTGTCTCTGCCTCAGCCTCTGTCCATGTCCCTGTCTCTGCCTCTGTCCATGTCCCTGTCTCTGCCTCAGCCTCAGTCCATGTCTCTGCCTCAGCCTCTGTCCCTGCCTCAGCCTCTGTCCATGTCCCTGCCTCAGCCTCTGTCCATGTCTCTGTCCATGCTGTCCAGGAAAACCAACTGTCTACGGCTGCCTTACCACACACACACACACACACACACACACACACAGCCACACAGGCCACAAATCCCACGTCACATACCCTGTGATGTTAGTATGTGGAGTATGACGATGTGAGAGCTCGGAGAGGGAAGTTGGTGAGAAGTGAACTATGGCATTCAGACAAACTCTTATTTTTCTTCAGTCCAACAGTCCAACAGCCTTTTAATTAGCTCCACTGATTTACACCATGAACACCTGGGGACATCAAACAGTCATGCAATTACCCAACGCTACAGACAGACTGGCCTTCCACACCGCCTGCCTGGGAACAGAACAGAATGGACTGGACTATGGAACACAAGTAGCCTATGCCTGGAAATGTCCATCATAGATTATATCACTGTCTATAGCCATGATTGTGTAAAGCACATTCATAACACAAGACTTTTAAATGCACTTATGAATGCACTAACTGTAAGTCATTCTGGATAAGAGCGTCTGCTAAATGACTCAAACGTCAATGTAAAATGGGTGTACTGTGGATTACAATAACACTGAAAATGACATGGATTTAGTCAATAACAATAGCGGGGCTATATACAGAGTCAATGTGCAGGGGCACCTGTGTCGAGGTGCCCCCTGCACATTGACTCTGTATTAGGCCCCGCTATTGTTATTTACTGCTGTTCTTTAATTATTTGTTATTCTTATCTCTTACTTTTTTTTTTTTTTTTTTTTCTTAAAAACTGCATTGTCAGTTAAGGACTTGTAAGTCAGCATTTCACTGTGAGAAATACAATTTGATTTGATATGGCTCAGGCATCCATTCTAAAGACAGGATGTAAATATGGGCACGTTTATGTTCTGTTCACAACCCTGTCAGTCAGGGTGCGACCAAATGTATCTATCTATCTATCTATCTATCTATCTATCCCACCCACCAATCTATCCACCCATCTATCCATCCAGAGGGTAACCCTACCCTGTAATTACCCCTAGCCTGGCCTAGCCCCGGTCTGGGCCCCTGTTGACCACACATTAACCCTGTCCTTTCAGCTCCCTCCCGTTTCCCTGATCCCACAGATAAGAGCAGCCGAGGAGAAGAAAGGAAAGAGTCTCCTCCCAAAGGCACTGACAGGCAGGGCTATAATCAGGCCTTCTGCAGCCTGGGGGTAAGGTGGGAGAACAGGTATGGGGTGGGTTGAGGGTCACACAGTGACAGTCAGACCACAAACCTTTCCTCACTCACACAAGACCATGGTGATGTCATTGGACAGTCAGTATATCCACAAGGAACTGTGTGTGTGTGTGTGTGTGTGTGTGTGTGTGTGTGTGTGTGTGTGTGTGTGTGTGTGAGAGAGAGAGATCCCGCTGTGCCCCACCAAACTGTGTCTGAAAAGTGCCTGTGTTTTTATGCACCACAGTCTGATGGTTGGGGTGATTTCAGTTTATGACTTGACCGATGCTAGAGGGTGAGGGTCTAGGTGAGAACAGAACAGTAAAATAGACCTCCTAAATACTCCACCATACATCTCCTTGGCAGCTTTGTGCTCCACATGCATCTGTCTCCCCTGTAGGCCTGCCACGAAGGCATTACGAACAGGAATAAAGATCTGGAGAAATGCTAATGGTAACCATTTTCAGGAGTCATCAGCGCGTTTTACCGAAGCCATTTTAAGAGCTAGTGCTGGGATATGTGAGCACCCCGCAATCTCAGTTAAAGACAGATCCATCAGCCCTGGAGGGGGCCCTGTGTGTGTGTGTGTGTGTGTGTGTGTGTGTGTGTGTGTCAGTGTTCGTGTATGTGTGTGTCAGTGTTCGTGTATGTGTGTGTCAGTGTTTGTGTGTGTCAGTGTTTGTGTGTGTCAGTGTGTGTGTCAGTGTGTGTGTGTCAGTGTGTGTGTGTCAGTGTGTGTGTGTGTCAGTGTGTGTGTGTCAGTGTTTGTGTGTCAGTGTTTGTGTGTCAGTGTTTGTCTGTGAGTGTGTGTCTGTGTCAGTGCGTGTGTGTGTCAGTGCGTGTGTGTGTCAGTGCGTGTGTGTCTCTCTCTCTGTCTCTCTCTCACTCTCTCTCTCTCCATCTCTCTCTTTCTGTTGGGCTCCGTGCCTGATACATGCAGAGACAGAGTTGATGTCATATAGGACACATACATTCCAGTTGGGACTCTGTCAGGGCAGTAAAATGGCAGCAGAGCAGTTTTAGGTTAGTGGCCATAATTCTACAAGGCAGTGTAGCCTATAGCACTGCAGTGTACTCGGCCATACAGTACATCTGTCTGTCCTCTCTCTCACACCCCTCACACAACCCCACTACCAATACACAGACTGCCTCAACGTTGTCATGGGTTGCAGGATCAAGTTTAGAACAAATGGCAAAGTCCTCCATTTTAGAGTGGACTGATAGGGTCATAAATCTTGTTTCAGTTTCTCAGAGTCAACCGTGATGAGATCCAGAGGAGAGCAGTAAGACAACCAGTCAAGGTTGCTGCAATGTTCCTGTAACCTTGGCCTATAAGGAACATAAATAGGGCAGGTGGCTCCTATGTAGAGAGGGCAGGTGGCTCCTATGTATAGAGGGCAGGTGGCTCCTATGTATAGAGGGCAGGTGGCTCCTATGTATAGAGGGCAGGTGGCTCCTATGTATAGTGGGCAGGTGGCTCCTATGTATAGTGGGCAGGTGGCTCCTATGTATAGAGGGCAGGTGGCTCCTATGTGTAGAGGGCAGGTGGCTCCTATGTGTAGAGGGCAGGTGGTGGCTCCTATGTATAGAGGGCAGTTTCTATAATAGGCTTTAGTGATTGCTTAATGGTGTGATACCCCACAATGCAAATTGGCCAGTGTGTGTTGATCAATGATTTGCTGTCTATTTAGTAGCCTATTTGTCTTTCTCAAAGTAAAAATCCTCAATACTATGCAGACAATCGATAAATATATACTAAATCTATATCTTAAATTACAAAATGTAAGAAGTCCATCAATTATTATTGACAATATAAACGAAATTGATTAACCTATTGCAATAGCCTATTCCACAGTATAGGAAAAAAAGTATATAGTTGAAGCGACTGTGAGTCGTTGAGAGACCAACCCCCCCCCCCCCCCCCCCCCCCCCAGCAGCATTGAAGATGCAGAATCCCGGAGAGGACCGTCTTTAATTAAGGCAATCATTCACTTTCAGATTTCGTTTCTAAGGTCTAACATGAATAATGACGTTATTAGAGTTAACCAACAAGGAGCCGCGTGGTTTTTCAAATGCATTAACGGAGCGCTTTCTGTATATATTTCATTCAAGCATTCACAGGTACGAGACCGATAGCCTACGCACCCGGCAAGTTGAGGAGAGATCAACTCAAGCTCAACATCAAAACAGCAGATACATTCATATTTGTTGAATATAAAGTTTGGTATACACTGGATTCGTCCTTGAAGATAAATCACATGAGAAATGTTCAAATATAAATATCATTCCAAAAATGGGATTCATTCTGCGGTAGCCTAAGAGTTTGTCCCAAAAGGGATCGGTAGTCTACTTTCGATAGCATGTCAAATTTGAACGAAAACTCACATTTTAACTGTTAATAGAAGGAATACATATGATGCAGGCTTAACGTCACCGATGATCCACAACTCCGAACTTGAAGGAGATTTTACGGGATCATTGTGCGCAATCTTCGGGTCGCTGCGGTATCCTACACTTCCAATGGTCTGGCAAGACAAATATTCCACTTGTGTACAAACAAATAAATTCCATAGACTACAGTTACCACCCAACACTTCACATTAATCTGCGTCTGAATTTGACTGTCCCTCATACATATTTGAGAATTCAACTGCGCACTGGTCTTGCCGCTAGTGCGTACAACTTACAAAGCTATATTTATATAAAACATTGTCATAATTTATATAAAATGCACGTATGTTTAAAAAGGCTAAACCGACCAGTGCTCGAGTCAGGTGTTCTATATGCCCGACCGTGGGCTACACGTCTCCAGAAACTAAAGAACCGAAAGCGGACCCTCGAAGCCACATCAGCGCGCTTTCTGAATAAAAAGGTAAAAAACTCGAGACTTACCGATCAGCATCGTGCGTCCAGGACCGAATAGACTTCGCTCCAGCTCGGTGTTTCACAGCGCGTAAATATTACGCGGTATCCCCAGAAAAGAAGTGCATGCAACGACGCACAAGATTCATATGCTCCGCTCCGGGAGTTTAAACAAACACAACTAAAAGAAGCGACTGCTATATATTCGGCCCTATTTCCCAGTCTCTGTCGCTCTCTCTTTGTAATCCTCGGGGACAAATCCCAACAGATCCCAACTACTGCAACTAAGGAAGAATGATACACATGCTCCTCAATTAAAACCCATATTGATCTGCTGCTCGGCGTGGCCCGAAGGAGGCGAGGGAAGGGGAATGCAGAGATGAGGGGTTGGTTGCTTGCAACCCCCCCCCTCTCTCTCTCTCTCTCGCTCTTTCTTTCTTGCTCAGCTGGCCGACGTTTAACCTGAGCGGACAGCGCAAATGGGAAAATAAGCTGGTGTTATTTTAACAGCGCATATTGTCTCTTAGATAACGGTTCCGCGATGACGGCTTTGTGAAACGACTACAAGAGTAATGTCACTCTCCCTGATGGAGGGAGGAGCCAGGTCAAGGTGATCATTTATACGTATCAATCACACATTTACAGCCACACCAGACATCCCATTGAGTGGCTAAACGGTGAAAAATACAATGATGGAGCACTATTTGGAAAAGGTTGACTACTCCACCCCTGTGTAGTCCAACACTTCATGGTCACCTGGGTTGAACCCTGACCCTTAAATTGATGGATAAATGTCACCCTAATGGAATTTCAGTATTGTCACGCAGCAGAATAGTGACAAGGCCCTGGTTGGTTATAGAGAAAAAGGGAGAGATAGAGAGAGAAGGGGAGAGGAAGAGAAAGAGAGAGAGCATGAGAGAAAGAAAGAGAGAGAGAGAGAAGGGGAGAGGAAGAGAAAGAGCATGAGCGAAAGAGAGAGAGAGAGAGAGATAGATACACACACACACACATGCTGATAAGAGAGGAGTGATTCTGCTGCCAGCCAGCCAGCCAGCCAGCCAGAAGCAGCTAGTATAAACCTACCACATCAGACAGACTGTACAGAGAGGGGGAGGCAGCAGAGGACTTGAAGCTATTAAAGATAAGCTGGGAGGGAAACTGGCTGCTCTGTGTGTGTGTGTGTGTGTGTGTGTGTGTGTGTGTGTGTGTGTGTGTGTGTGTGTGTAGGGGGGGGGGGATATTTCTGTGAAGTTTTAGAAGGAGTGAATTATATGCAATGTGTACGTGTGTTTGTATAAAATAGATCATGGCAGTGTGTGTGTAATGTGTGTATGTCATTGCAGCAGTGTGTGTGTAATGTGTGTATATGTATGTCATTGCAGCAGTGTGTGTGTAATGTGTGTATGTCATTGCAGCAGTGTGTGTGTAATGTGTGTATGTCATTGCAGCAGTGTGTGTGTAATGTGTGTATGTCATTGCAGCAGTGTGTGTGTAATGTGTGTATGTCATTGCAGCTGTGTGTGTGTAATGTGTGTATGTCATTGCAGCAGTGTGTGTGTAATGTGTGTATATGTATGTCATTGCAGCAGTGTGTGTGTAATGTGTGTATGTCATTGCAGCAGTGTGTGTGTAATGTGTGTATGTCATTGCAGCAGTGTGTGTGTAATGTGTGTATGTCATTGCAGCAGTGTGTGTGTAATGTGTGTATATGTATGTCATTGCAGCAGTGTGTGTGTAATGTGTGTATGTCATTGCAGCAGTGTGTGTGTAATGTGTGTATGTCATTGCAGCTGTGTGTGTGTAATGTGTGTCTGTGTATGTCATTGCAGCAGTGTGTGTGTAATGTGTGTCTGTGTATGTCATTGCAGCTGTGTGTGTGTAATGTGTGTATGTGTATGTCATTGCAGCAGTGTGTGTGTAATGTGTGTATGTCATTGCAGCAGTGTGTGTGTAATGTGTGTATGTCATTGCAGCAGTGTGTGTGTAATGTGTGTATGTGTATGTCATTGCAGTAGTGTGTGTGTAATGTGTGTAATGTGTGTATGTCATTGCAGCAGTGTGTGTGTAATGTGTGTATGTCATTTCAGCAGTGTGTGTGTAATGTGTGTATGTGTATGTCATTTCAGCAGTGTGTGTGTAATGTGTGTATGTGTATGTCATTGCAGCTGTGTGTGTGTAATGTGTGTATGTGTATGTCATTGCAGCAGTGTGTGTGTAATGTGTGTATGTCATTGCAGCTGTGTGTGTGTAATGTGTGTATGTCATTGCAGCAGTGTGTGTGTAATGTGTGTATGTGTATGTCATTGCAGCAGTGTGTGTGTAATGTGTGTATGTCATTGCAGCTGTGTGTGTGTAATGTGTGTATGTCATTGCAGCAGTGTGTGTGTAATGTGTGTATGTGTATGTCATTGCAGCAGTGTGTGTGTAATGTGTGTATGTCATTGCAGCTGTGTGTGTGTAATGTGTGTATGTCATTGCAGCAGTGTGTGTGTAATGTGTGTATGTCATTGCAGCAGTGTGTGTGTAATGTGTGTATGTGTATGTCATTGCAGCAGTGTGTGTGTAATGTGTGTATGTCATTGCAGCTGTGTGTGTGTAATGTGTGTATGTCATTGCAGCAGTGTGTGTGTAATGTGTGTATGTGTATGTCATTGCAGCAGTGTGTGTGTAATGTGTGTATGTCATTGCAGCAGTGTGTGTGTAATGTGTGTATGTCATTGCAGCAGTGTGTGTGTAATGTGTGTATGTCATTGCAGCAGTGTGTGTGTAATGTGTGTATGTCATTGCAGCAGTGTGTGTGTAATGTGTGTATGTGTATGTCATTGCAGCAGTGTGTGTGTAATGTGTGTAATGTGTGTATGTCATTGCAGCAGTGTGTGTGTAATGTGTGTGTATGTGTATGTCATTGCAGCAGTGTGTGTGTAATGTGTGTAATGTGTGTATGTCATTGCAGCAGTGTGTGTGTAATGTGTGTGTATGTGTATGTCATTGCAGCAGTGTGTGTGTAATGTGTGTATGTGTATGTCATTGCAGCTGTGTGTGTGTAATGTGTGTATGTGTATGTCATTGCATCAGTGTGTGTGTAATGTGTGTAATGTGTGTATGTCATTGCAGCAGTGTGTGTGTAATGTGTGTATGTCATTGCAGCTGTGTGTGTGTAATGTGTGTATGTGTATGTCATTGCAGCAGTGTGTGTGTAATGTGTGTATGTCATTGCAGCAGTGTGTGTGTAATGTGTGTATGTCATTGCAGCAGTGTGTGTGTAATGTGTGTATGTGTATGTCATTGCAGCTGTGTGTGTGTAATGTGTGTATGTGTATGTCATTGCAGCAGTGTGTGTGTAATGTGTGTATGTGTATGTCATTGCAGCAGTGTGTGTGTAATGTGTGTATGTGTATGTCATTGCAGCTGTGTGTGTGTAATGTGTGTATGTCATTGCAGCAGTGTGTGTGTAATGTGTGTATGTCATTGCAGCAGTGTGTGTGTAATGTGTGTATATCATTGCAGCAGTGTGTGTGTAATGTGTGTATGTCATTGCAGCAGTGTGTGTGTAATGTGTGTATGTGTATGTCATTGCAGCAGTGTGTGTGTAATGTGTGTATGTCATTGCAGCAGTGTGTGTGTAATGTGTGTATGTGTATGTCATTGCAGCAGTGTGTGTGTAATGTGTGTAATGTGTGTATGTCATTGCAGCAGTGTGTGTGTAATGTGTGTATGTCATTGCAGCAGTGTGTGTGTAATGTGTGTAATGTGTGTATGTCATTGCAGCAGTGTGTGTGTAATGTGTGTAATGTGTGTATGTCATTGCAGCAGTGTGTGTGTAATGTGTGTAATGTGTGTATGTCATTGCAGCAGTGTGTGTGTAATGTGTGTAATGTGTGTATGTCATTGCAGCAGTGTGTGTGTAATGTGTGTATGTCATTGCAGCAGTGTGTGTGTAATATGTGTACGTGTATGTCATTGCAGCTATGAGTGTGCCTGATCTGAGTGACAGTTGCTCATATTCATCTGTCGCTTCTCCCTCTCTCCTTTGTCTTTCGCCTTAGTGCAATTGTGTGAAGCCTGCCAGCGCTGAGTGTGTGTGTCTCTCTGTGTGTTCAAATTTACATGGACTGAGTTTGTGTGTTCGTGTGTTTGTGTGTTTGTGTGTGACAGAGTGAGCTAGAAACCATGTGTCTGTGTGTTTGTGCGGTGTGTGTTTAACTTTGTGTGTGTGTGTGTTCCTCTAAAGGCAGGAGAGGAGAGCAGGCTGAAGAGTCTTGGTGTAGTGCTAAGCTCTACTGGAGCCTGGCCAAAGCACCCAGAGTGCTATCAGGAACTTAATTACACCATTCAATCGCTCCCTTGCTTTCCCTCTACCCCTTCCTCCATCTCTCCCTTCTCTCTGCTCACCTCCCTCCTTCCATCCTTCCTCCTTCTGCTCTCTCTCTCTCTCTCCCCCAATCGGTGTCTCCATCTAATCTCTGACTTTCCTCTCTCTACCTCCATCTTGTTGCTCTTCACCCTCCTTCTCTCTGTACTCTTGTGGTGGTATGAGGCGGGCGGGCAGACTGGCGCTGAGTTGAAGAGGATGTTGTTGGTGTGAACAGAGAGATGGTGATGGTGAAGTGTGTTAGGAGCAGATAGACTATACGGGGTACACACAGAACGTCAGAAGCCACAAGAGGAGTTTGGAATCAAGTGCATTTCCTCCACAGACTCCGGTGCTAGAGAAGATTCTCCTCTGTCCCTCAGCTGCTCAGTAGAGGTTCCAGGGATGAGCACGGCTAGCCTAAGGTGTCCTTGAGTGTAGTGTACAAGACCACAGTTCTCATGGCAGACTGTGGGTTTGGAGGGCAGCTGTACCAGCCTACTAGCCCTGCCAACCACATGCCAACCACTGTGTCAACCATATAGCCGACACAAGCATGAGAGAGGCAGGGCTAATGAGAGAGGCTGGCTCTCTGCTTTAGATTCTCCAGCCATGACACAGCCCATTGCCCTTCAGCGGGAGATAGAGAGCATTATGAAACAGGACTGCTAGTGAGATCAGGATCTTCGGCAGAGGAGTGCTGTTCAGTCAGAATGTGAGTCCAGGCATATCCACTACTCTACACAAGCACCCAGCAACAGGCGTCAGATTGTATAAGACCAAACACTAGACGCAACATTCTCAACATCCACAGCAAGCCTCACCCGGGACAGAGTTGAGTTAGTCTAACCCAGGCTCGATGAAACTCCACAGGGCATAATGGCTCTCTGTGACGGCTTAGAGAAGTCACCATGGTGGAGTTGTGTTTGGGCTCCTCTTGACTATGATGGGCAAATGAGTTCCAACCGTGATTGTTTGATATCGGAGGGGGAGTATAGAAGTGATGGTAGTGGTGTTGATAATAATACGGCTATATGGGTGTAGCGCGGTGCCCGGCGGAGCCCGGCGGAGCCAGGTATCTATGGTGATGAGGATGGGGCCCTGGAGAGATGAGAAGGTCAAGCTGTCACATTCCACTCCAGTGAAATTACATCCTCTGTAGCCCTCCACTCCGCTGCTGGGCCGCTGATAACTGGCCCCAGAGTGTGTGTGTTCGTGAGTGATTGTGTGTGTAGGGTAGAGCAGCACACAAGGGACCACGGACGAGGAGGAGGGCGGTGCAGGCGGGCAAAGTCGCGGGCGGGCATTAATTAACATGCAGGATCTGTATGGTGGCATGCTGTCAGAGACAGAGTGGTGTAGTGGGCAGAAGTGGCGGGGGTGGCGGAAGAGGTGGGCACAGTGGGACAGTGTGACAGGGAGGGCAGGAGACACGAGGCGGGAGGGGGAAGATGTCCGGAATATTGAGAAATGTGTCACCTGGGAGATAGAGCTCTGCCATGCATTGAGATGGATAGTAATTCTCTATGACAGTTGAACCAGCTTTTACATGAGGAACGACTGGAGTCCTGGAGTGCAGGCTTCCTCATACCGTGTCAGCCTAATACAACTAGCAATCAGAGAGAAGAATGCAAGCACACTGTTCTATTTGGATGAAGACATAGTCGAATCCAGAAATGTCTAAAGGTGAAATCCATGTCTATCCATTAGCTACATACGCACAGCTATACACATCAACAAACTGCTACAAACACACATACTGTTCTCTGGCAAACACAAACACTGTTGAGCGAGTCTCTATGTGGAGTTCCTCTTCTGTCCCTCTCCAGCATGCAGACAGCGGTGATCAATGCATGTCTAGGTGTGACTGTCTTTTAATGTTCACCTTTACTGTCCAATCAGTCCCCGGCAGGGGGGGAGGATGTGTGTGTTTCAAACGGCCACAAACTGTTACTTCTCTGGACTGACGGGTGAGCGTGTGTTCCTCGTATTCTCTTTGGTTACGTATTGTTCTGTATGACAAACCCTATTCTACTACAGTATGTGCTGGATTTGTTTTGATTGGGAATATCATTGGACATAACCCAGTGGATATGAAATGTACTACACATCATCACACTATAGAAGCATCAAACCTACATGATACTCAGTTTACTTGAAACTATACAGTAAAGTTTTATTCTCACTTTTGACAACTGATAGTGGATGACTGACAGGAGGAACAACACCAATATGATTCACTAAAGCTACTTCCTTCTCCTCCTCTTCTTCCTCCTCTCTTCCAAGCGACTAGCGTCAATTAGGAGCAGCTCTGCCAACCTGCAGTGGAGTGTTCCCGCCCAGGTGATGTCCGACAGCCAATGGAGATAAAAACAGCATGAGGAGAAGCGGCTAGCTCTCTCTCTCTTTTTCTCCCCCTCTTTTTTTTCTCTCTACCCACCCTCTCTCTCTCTCTGTCTCTCTCTAATTGTTTCCCTCTCTCTCTCTTCCTCTCTCGCTCTTTATGTCTTTCTCTCTCTCTCTCTGCCAAACAAACAAATTAATAGGAGAGTACAGAACACCCTCAGAGCGGAACGGACTGACTGGTGTGACTGATGGACGGACAGAGAGAGGGAGGGTCCAGGAGACAGGGAGATTGCTCTCTAGGGCAGGCTGACAGAGGGGAGAAGGGAGGCCGGGGGTGCTGGCAAGGGAACTGGAGTTTGCAAGTGGCTAAGGGTTGGTTGGATGCCGATGGAAGTGTCTACAAATGTGTTTTGGAGGTGACCAGAGGGTTAAATTGTGAACTTGAGGCCACCATGGAGCTGTGCTAGGCATGTGAAAGGGTTCAAATGGGATGGAGAGGAGGCATTTCTAAGAGGAGAAATCTCTTGCACCTGAGCCCTATGATTACCAGTGGGTTGGAGGCACCAGGTGCCCAGTGGCACAACAACAGCATCTGCTATGAGATTACTGGTCCTTAGGCCCACTGATTATTATCGTAATTACTGTATGGGAATAACAATGATTGTGGATTCGGAACAAATACCACCACTAAAACGAATACAATTAGTACAGCTGCTACTAAGAATGGCAACAATGATAGAAGAGCATACTAGTCAGTTGTGACTCCCAGTGGAAACAACAGTAAAGCCCCTGAGACTGGAGCAGAGTAGCAGGCCAGGAGGCCAGTTCAGATGAGTCTCAGTCGAGAAGAGTCAGAGAGAGGGAGGAGAGGAAGCTGTCATCACAGTATGAGGGAGGAAAGAGGAAGAGAGGGTGGATAGGGAGGGGTGGGGAGGGGAGGGAGGGGGCGATGCTGTACTCTTGACACCTGTACTCTACACCCTACAGGGGAGGGGACTCCTCAGATGTACTGTTTAGCATGTATTTCACACTCAGTCACACACACAGAAAGACAGACACAGGGGGAAGAGAGAGAGAGGGAGAGAGATGGATTCTCCAACATAAATAAAACATCTGTGTGCATGTTTCATCCCTGGAGCTGGGTTCAACCAGATTAGGAGGAGGGGGAGGGATGGATTCTCCAACATAAATAAAACATCTGTGTGCATGTTTCATCCCTGGAGCTGGGTTCAACCAGATTAGGAGGAGGGAGAGGGATGGATTCTCCAACATAAATAAAACATCTGTGTGCATGTTTCATCCCTGGAGCTGGGTTCAACCAGATTAGGAGGAGGGGGAGGGATGGATTCTCCAACATAAATAAAACATCTGTGTGCATGTTTCATCCCTGGAGCTGGGTTCAACCAGATTAGGAGGAGGGAGAGGGATGGATTCTCCAACATAAATAAAACATCTGTGTGCATGTTTCATCCCTGGAGCTGGGTTCAACCAGATTAGGAGGAGGGGGAGGGATGGATTCTCCAACATAAATAAAACATCTGTGTGCATGTTTCATCCCTGGAGCTGGGTTCAACCAGATTAGGAGGAGGGGGAGGGATGGATTCTCCAACATAAATAAAACATCTGTGTGCATGTTTCATCCCTGGAGCTGGGTTCAGACAGATTAGGAGGAGGGGGAGGGATGAGGAAGAAGAGGAGGAAGATACAGAGCTAGGATCTTAATTTGATCATTGTTGCTGATAATTTCCCTGCACAGCAGGAAATGCACACTTGTAGGATATTCAAAGTTTAAAAAGGCTTCTTAAGTTTGTAACTTCCACTTTAAAATGTCAGACTGGATTTTCCCTAACAAAAAAACATATCAACCCTTACAAAAAAAAGTCCATGAATTATAATCCTCATAATAATTCAAATTTCCAGTTGCTGCAGGATTATTTTCCTGTTGTAGCAGACTGGCTCAAATTAAGATACTACATCTGTAGGGTGAAGGGGAGTGCCACAGATCAGACATATGAGGTATTCTACAGACTACTCTTCCTCTCTCATGAGGATGAGATGGATAAGGAGGAGAGACAAAGGGAGGATCTCTACCAATATTACCATTCACAGTACCATCCTTTCAACCTACTGTATTCTCTCTCTCTCTCTCTCTCTCTCTCTCTCTCTCTCTCATTTTGGATATTTACAATATAAAAATGAGAGTCAAAATTGTCAACGGGACAACAGTAACAACAATAACCAAGGGTCAAAATAACCATACATTCAACAATAACAATAAGCATACAGTAGAGGACATGTGCAGGTTGATTGGTCTGTCAGACACTGTCCCTCAACTTATGGCAGGCAGGCTCTCTCTCTCACCATGGTCCCGCTCTCCCTGGGTTAGTAGAGGAATGAATTATACAAACTGCACCCAGACTTCTGTTACTAATAGGACTTCATTGTGGCTTGCATATGTTTACTACCATGGCTAGATACTAATCAATACTGTCTCTGTGCAGTGGCCTGCTTTCACTATATTGAACTGTGGTTTAGCAGATGAATCGTGCAGAGCTGGTCCAGCAGGATGGTGCAGAGCTTGAAGATGTGGTTCTTGGTATTCTATAGCAAGGCATGCACATACTAACTAAATGTGAATTATGTAGCCGAGCGATGACCGTCAAGTGCTCAGTCACTCTCATTAAAACGTAAAAATAAACACAACTATTTTCATTGGTTCCGGTCCTTAGATCTGTTAAGTTCAATTATGCCTCAAATAGAAGCGCAACCATTAAAGTGCCATAAGGATGTTGTTTTATATGTGTTCGGAAGTAGAGTTGTGTTCTCGTTACTGTAAAACGAATGGGGGAATCCTGTGGAAAGGACGAGAGGGGCATCTCTCTGTGTTATAGCAGTAAATGTGTCTACAGAGCGCGCGCGCACACACACACACACAATGGGTGGAAAAACATGCCAGTAAAAACAGATTTATATCAACAGGCCAGTGTACCCGCGTGACACCACACCTGGGTTCAACTACTATTCCAAATTTCCAAATAATTAAAAATACTTTATCTGGGATTGATTTAGCTACCCTCGCTTAATGGACCGACATAACGGTCTGAAAACCGTAAACCCCGCCCATCTGCACTCCAGCAAGGCTAGAACAAACGCTAGAAGTATTTGAAAAATGTCAAATAGTATTTGAACCCGGGTCTGCATGACACTAATGGAGCCGTGTGTCTGAACAGAGAAAGAAAGTGGGGGGGGGGGAAATGACAGACGAAAGGCGGGAAAAAAATGAGAAAAAGCAGTAAACGGAGGAGAGGGTAAGGGAGGAAGTGTATCAATTCATGTGGAGAAGAGAAAGAGACTGAGGGATATCGAAAGTGAAAGGAGAGAGGGGCAGAGTATGCCAGAAAGTATGCATTGAGGACGGAGCCAGTGGAAACATTGGAGATTCTCTCTGCTCTGGAAATGTTACAGTCTCTGACACACCTGAAGGTAAGCCTGGAAAATCTGTAAAACAAAGGGTCTATAAACGTGAGAGAGTGAGGTCAGCCCTGGAAAAAGCCACCACACACAAGGACACACACATACCTCCTCCCACAGAGGCCCTGTAACAGACCTCACCACTAACCTTTAACCTCTCACCTCTGACCAGCAGCTCTGAAGGAGGGCCGTCAGCAGGAGATGCTGTCTACACTATTTGGAATCTGTATCTAGACTAGTCTGGAGACAAGAGCTGTGTGTGTGTGTGTGTGTGTGTGTGTGTGTGTGTGTGTGTGTGTGTGGCTCTGTTAAGATTGGTAGTAGTGTGGAACAGGAGAACAATGGCATGGCTACAGAGATCTGGTGCCAGGCATGCTGGGATACATTTCACTGCCACTCAGCCTGAACAAATATATCAGTAGCTGTGGCGTGTGTGTTTCGTTCTCTCTGTCTCTATGTCTCGTCAGTGTGTGTGTGTGTGTCTTTGCCGTGCCAGGCAGGGCCATGGTTTCCGCCTCTGTAATCGTGAGGGCACACCGCTTCACTGGCTCCCCTCCCCTCTCCTCCCTCCCTCTCTCTCCCCCTCTGACCATAGCGGGTCACATGGGTGCTTTGGGTGGCTTCACAGCACATCATTTCCTGTGGCTGGCTGTCGGCGGTGATCAAGGCGGCGTGGGCATCTAATGCTGACGAGCTGAGACAGCTCCCTCCCCTCTGACTGGGGGGCAATCTGCCTGGCCCAAACAGACACACACAAATACAAACACGCATACACAAATACAAACACGCATACACACACACACACGCGTACACACACACGCGTACACACACACACGCATACAAACACACACGCGTGCACACACACACACACACACGCACACATACACATAGCAACAGTGTGAGCACCAATGCATAAACAACCCATGTGTGTGTGCGTGCGTGAGAGTGTGTGCGTATCTGTATGCATGAGTAATATCTTTGAATGAAGATGCTTTTATAAAAAGCACAACTGTGTTTTTGCAAGTGAAAGAAAGTGTTTTCCGCCATAAATGCATTTGTAATGCATGTTCTGTATTGCCTGGAATCATTGGTGGGACTTATGCAGTCTGCGCGTCTATCTGTCTGTAGACTACAGCGTACTCTGTCTGTCTGTCTGTCTGCGTAACCTTCCTCTCTATCTATCCGTCCATCTGTCTGTTCCTGTGTGTCTGTAGTAGGAGGTTGTTGGTATTCTATAGGAAGGCGTGCACATATATGAACCAAATATACATTAAGTAGCCAAGCAATGACTTTCAAATAGTCCTCAGTCACTCTCATTATAGGTCACACAGTGTGACTACGTCCCACCTCATCACTCCCTGTAGGCTTTGGTGGTAAGCAGATGTGGAAACAGAGAGAGGAACAGAGATAACGAGAGAGATATGGAGAGGGAGAAGGAGCAATATAGAGAGGGAGAAGGAGAGAGAGAGAGAAGGAGAGGGAGAATGAGAGAGATATAGAGAGGGAGAAGGAGAACGAGATATATGGAGAGGGAGAAGGAGAAAGAGATATATGGAGAGGGAGAAGGAGAAAGAGATATATGGAGAGGGAGAAGGAGAAAGAGATATATGGAGAGGGAGAAGGAGAAAGAAAGATATAGAGAGGGAGAAGGACAGAGATATAGAGAGGGAGAAGGAGAAATAGATATATGGAGAGGGAGAAGGAGAAAGAGATATATGGAGAGGGAGAAGGAGAAGGAGAGATATAGAGAGGGAGAAGGAGAGATATAGAGAGGGAGAAGGAGAGAGATATAGAGAGGGAGAAGGAGAGAGATATAGAGAGGGAGAAGGAGAGAGATATAGAGAGGGAGAAGGAGAGAGATATAGAGAGGGAGAAGGAGCAAGCATTTCGCTACACTCGCATTAACATCTGCTAACCATGTGTATGTGACAAATAAAATTTGATTTGAAAAAAAAGGAGAGAGATATAGAGAGGGAGAAGGAGAGAGATATAGAGAAGGAGAAGGAGAGAGATATATGGAGAAGGAGAAGGTGATAGAGATATTGAGAGGGAGAAGGAGAGAGATATGGTTTAGGAGAAGGAGAGAGAGATATAGAGAGGGAGAGAAAGATATGGAGAAGGAGAAGGATATGAAGGAGGAGAAGGAGAGAGAGCTATAGAGAAGGAGAAGGAGAGAGTGATATGGAGAAAGAGAGAGTGATATGGAGAAGGAGAGGGAGAAGGAGAGAGAGATCTGAGATCTAGAGAGGGAGACAGAGAGAGAAATATGGAGAAGGAGAAGGAGAGAGATATAGAGAGAGAGAAGGATAGAGGGATATGGAGAAGGAGAAGGAGAGAGATATAGAGTTGGAGAAGGAGAGAGAGAGATAGAGAGGGAGAGAAAGATATGGAGAAAGAGAAGGATATGGAGGAGGAGAAGGAGAGAGAGCTATAGAGAAGGAGAAGGAGAGAGTGATATGGAGAAGGAGAGAGCGATCTGAGATCTAGAGAGGGAGACAGAGAGAGAAATATGGAGAAGGAGAAGGAGAGAGATATAGAGAGGGAGAAGGATAGAGGGATATGGAGAAGGAGAAGGAGAGAGATATAGAGTTTGAGAAGGAGAGAGAAATATGGAGAAAGAGAAAGAAATATGGAGAAGGAGAAGGAGAGAGACATATGGAGAAGGAGAGAGATATTGAGAGGGAGAAGGAGAGAGAGATATGGAGAAGGAGAATGAGAAGGAGAGAGTGATATAGAGAAGGAGAGGGAGAGAGAGATCTGAGATCTAGATAGGGAGACAGAGAGAGAGATATGGAGAAGGAGAGAGAAATATGGAGAAGGAGAGAGTGATATGGAGAAGGAGAGAGAAATATGGAGAAGGAGAGAGAAATATGGAGAAGGAGAAAGAAATATGGAGAAGGAGAGAGAAATATGGAGAAGGAGAGAGAGATATGGAGAAGGAGAGAGAGATATGGAGAAGGAGAGAGAGATATGGAGAAGGAGAGAGTGATATGGAGAAGGAGAGAGAAATATGGAGAAGGAGAGAGAAATATGGAGAAGGAGAGAGAAATATGGAGAAGGAGAGAGTGATATGGAGAGGGAGAGGGAGAAGGAGAGAGAGAGAGATCTGAGATCTAGAGAGGGAGACAGAGAGAGAAATCTGAAGAAGGATAGAGAGACATGGAGAAGGAGAGAGAGATATGGAGGAGAAGGAGAGAGAAATATGGAGAAGGAGAAGGAGAGAGTGATATGGAGAGGGAGAAGGAGAGAGAGATATGGAGAAGAAGAGAGATATAGAGAGGATAGAGAGATATGGGGGAGGAGAAGGAGAGATATATAGAGTTGGTGAAGGAGAGAGAGATATGGAGAAGGAGAAGGAGAGAGATATAGAGTTGGTGAAGGAGAGAGAGATAAGGAGAAAGAGAAGAAGAGACAGATATCGAGAAGGAGAAGGAGAGAGCTATATGGAGAAGGAGAGAGATATGGAGAAGGAGAAGGAGAGAGCGATATGGGGAAGGAGAGGGAGAAGGAGAGAGAGAGATCTGAGATCTAGAGAGGGAGACAGAGAGAGAAATCTGAAGAAGGATAGAGAGACATGGAGAAGGAGAGAGAGATATGGAGGAGAAGGAGAGAGAAATATGGAGAAGGAGAAGGAGAGAGTGATATGGAGAGGGAGAAGGAGAGAGAGATATGGAGAAGAAGAGAGATATAGAGAGGATAGAGAGATATGGGGGAGGAGAAGGAGAGATATATAGAGTTGGTGAAGGAGAGAGAGATATGGAGAAGGAGAAGGAGAGAGATATAGAGTTGGTGAAGGAGAGAGAGATAAGGAGAAAGAGAAGAAGAGACAGATATCGAGAAGGAGAAGGAGAGAGCTATATGGAGAAGGAGAGAGATATGGAGAAGGAGAAGGAGAGAGCGATATGGGGAAGGAGAGGGAGAAGGAGAGAGAGAGATCTGAGATCTAGAGAGGGAGACAGAGAGAGAAATATGGAGAAGGAGAGAGATATAGAGAGGGAGAAGGAGAGAGAGAGATCTGAGATCTAGAGAGGGAGACAGAGAGAGATATAAAGAGGGTAAAGGATAGAGCGATATGGAGAAGAAGAGAGATATATGGAGAATGAGAAGGAGAGAGATATAGAGAGGGTAAAGGATAGAGAGATATGGAGAAGGAGAAGGAGAGAGATATAGAGAAGGTAAAGGATAGAGAGATATGGAGAAGAAGAGAGATATGGAGAATGAGAAGGAGAGAGATATAGAGAGGGTAAAGGATAGAGAGATATGGAGAATGAGAAGGAGAGAGATATAGAGAGGGTAAAGGATAGAGAGATATGGAGAAGGAGAAGGAGAGAGATATAGAGAGGGTAAAGGATAGAGAGATATGGAGAATGAGAAGGAGAGAGATATAGAGAGGGTAAAGGATAGAGAGATATGGAGAAGAAGAGAGATATGGAGAATGAGAAGGAGAGAGATATAGAGAGGGTAAAGGATAAAGAGATATGAGGAATGAGAAGGAGAGAGATATAGAGAGGGTAAAGGATAGAGATATATGAAATGGGAAAGAGAGAGAGATTTTATCTTTATTTGACTAGGCAAGTAGGTTAAGAACAAATTCTTATTTTCAATGACGGCCTAGGAACAGTGGGTTAACTGCCTGTTCAGGGGCAGAACGACAGATTCTTACTTTGTCAACTCGGGGATTTGAACTTGCAACCTTTCGGTTACTAGTCCAACACTCTAACCACTAGGCTACCCTGGAGGAGACAGAGAGAGGAACAAAAAGAGTGGAATTTTTCTGCCATTATATATCCTGTAGCCTGGGCTATGTCACATCTTACACCTGCATACCATCTCTCTCTCTCTGTGTGTGTGTGTGTGTGTGTGTGTGTGTGTGTGTGTGTGTGTGTGTGTGTGTGTGTGTGTGTGGTAAGGCAGCCGTAGACATTTGGTTTTCCTGGACAGCATGGACAGAGACAGGGACATGGACAGAGGCTGAGGCAGGAGACATGTCAGTGCGTGGAGACTTGGACTAACCTAGACTGTAGGTCTGATTCTGAGCAGAGAGACAGATGAGGTCATATCATAAAACGTCTGTTAAAAGGAGAGGGCCAGCATCAGGATGAGGAGGAGGAAGAGAGAGACGAAGATAGGGAATAAAACACATCTGATAGAGAAAGGATAATGGTGAGAAGAGAGATGGTGACAGAAGAAGGACAAGACCCAGGAGAGAGAATACCAGACAGACAGACAGGCTGGGTAAAATGGAGGGGGTGGACTGACATACAGACAGGCTGGGTAAAATGGAGGGGGTGGACTGACAGACAGACAGGCTGGGTAAAATGGAGGGGATGGACTGACAGACAGACAGGCTGGGTAAAATGGAGGGGATGGACTGACAGACAGACAGGCTGGGTAAAATGGAGGGGATGGACTGACAGACAGACAGGCTGGGTAAAATGGAGGGGATGGACTGACAGTCAGACAGGCTGGGTAAAATGGAGGGGATGGACTGACAGACAGACAGGCTGGGTAAAATGGAGGGGGTGGACTGACAGACAGGCTGGGTAAAATGGAGGGGATGGACTGACAGACAGGCTGGGTAAAATAGAGGGGGTGGACTGACAGACAGGCTGGGTAAAATGGAGGGGATGGACAGACAGACAGGCTGGGTAAAATGGAGGGGATGGACTGACAGACAGACAGGCTGGGTAAAATGGAGGGGATGGACTGACAGACAGGCTGGGTAAAATGGAGGGGGTGGACTGACAGACAGACAGGCTGGGTAAAATGGAGGGGATGGACTGACAGACAGGCTAGGTAAAATGGAGGGGGTGGACTGACAGACAGACAGGCTGGGTAAAATGGAGGGGATGGACTGACAGACAGACAGGCTGGGTAAAATGGAGGGGATGGACTGACAGACAGACAGGCTGGGTAAAATGGAGGGGATGGACTGACAGACAGGCTGGGTAAAATGGAGGGGGTGGACTGACAGACAGACAGGCTGGGTAAAATGGAGGGGATGGACTGACAGACAGGCTGGGTAAAATGGAGGGGATGGACTGACAGACAGGCTGGGTAAAATGGAGGGGATGGACTGACAGACAGGCTGGGTAAAATGGAGGGGATGGACTGACAGACAGGCTGGGTAAAATGGAGGGGATGGACTGACAGACAGGCTGGGTAAAATGGAGGGGATGGACTGACAGACAGGCTGGGTAAAATGGAGGGGGTGGACTGACAGACAGACAGGCTGGGTAAAATGGAGGGGATGGACTGACAGACAGGCTGGGTAAAATGGAGGGGATGGACTGACAGACAGGCTGGGTAAAATGGAGGGGATGGACTGACAGACAGGCTGGGTAAAATGGAGGGGATGGACTGACAGACAGGCTGGGTAAAATGGAGGGGATGGACTGACAGACAGGCTGAGTAAAATGGAGGGGGTGGACTGACAGACAGACAGGCTGGGTAAAATGGAGGGGATGGACTGACAGTCAGGCTGGGTAAAATGGAGGGGATGGACTGACAGACAGGCTGGGTAAAATGGAGGGGATGGACTGACAGACAGGCTGGGTAAAATGGAGGGGATGGACTGACAGACAGGCTGGGTAAAATGGAGGGGATGGACTGACAGACAGACAGGCTGGGTAAAATGGAGGGGGTGGACTGACAGACAGACAGGCTGGGTAAAGTGGAGGGGATGGACTGACAGACAGGCTGGGTAAAATGGAGGGGATGGACTGACAGACAGACAGGCTGGGTAAAATGGAGGGGATGGACTGACAGACAGACAGGCTGGGTAAAATGGAGGGGATGGACTGACAGACAGGCTGGGTAAAATGGAGGGGATGGACTGACAGACAGGCTGGGTAAAATGGAGGGGATGGACTGACAGACAGGCTGGGTAGAATGGAGGGGATGGACTGACAGACAGGCTGGGTAAAATGGAGGGGATGGACTGACAGACAGACAGGCTGGGTAAAATGGAGGGGGTGGACTGACAGACAGGCTGGGTAAAATGGAGGGGATGGACTGACAGACAGACAGGCTGGGTAAAATGGAGGGGGTGGACTGACAGACAGGCTGGGTAAAATGGAGGGGATGGACTGACAGACAGACAGGCTGGGTAAAATGGAGGGGATGGACTGACAGACAGGCTGGGTAAAATGGAGGGGATGGACTGACAGACAGGCTGGGTAAAATGGAGGGGATGGACTGACAGACAGGCTGGGTAACATGGAGGGGATGGACTGACAGACAGACAGGCTGGGTAAAATGGAGGGGATGGACTGACAGACAGGCTGGGTAAAATGGAGGGGATGGACTGACAGACAGGCTGGGTAAAATGGAGGGGATGGACTGACAGACAGACATGTTGGGTAAAATGGAGGGGATGGACTGACAGACAGGCTGGGTAAAATGGAGGGGATGGACTGACAGACAGGCTGGGTAAAATGGAGGGGATGGACTGACAGACAGGCTGGGTAAAATGGAGGGGATGGACTGACAGACAGGCTGGGTAAAATGGAGGGGATGGACTGACAGACAGGCTGGGTAAAATGGAGGGGGTGGACTGACAGACAGACAGGCTGGGTAAAATGGAGGGGATGGACTGACAGACAGGCTGGGTAAAATGGAGGGGATGGACTGACAGACAGGCTGGGTAAAATGGAGGGGATGGACTGACAGACAGGCTGGGTAAAATGGAGGGGATGGACTGACAGACAGGCTGGGTAAAATGGAGGGGATGGACTGACAGACAGGCTGAGTAAAATGGAGGGGGTGGACTGACAGACAGACAGGCTGGGTAAAATGGAGGGGATGGACTGACAGTCAGGCTGGGTAAAATGGAGGGGATGGACTGACAGACAGGCTGGGTAAAATGGAGGGAATGGACTGACAGACAGGCTGGGTAAAATGGAGGGGATGGACTGACAGACAGGCTGGGTAAAATGGAGGGGATGGACTGACAGACAGACAGGCTGGGTAAAATGGAGGGGGTGGACTGACAGACAGACAGGCTGGGTAAAGTGGAGGGGATGGACTGACAGACAGGCTGGGTAAAATGGAGGGGATGGACTGACAGACAGACAGGCTGGGTAAAATGGAGGGGATGGACTGACAGACAGACAGGCTGGGTAAAATGGAGGGGATGGACTGACAGACAGGCTGGGTAAAATGGAGGGGATGGACTGACAGACAGGCTGGGTAAAATGGAGGGGATGGACTGACAGACAGGCTGGGTAAAATGGAGGGGATGGACTGACAGACAGGCTGGGTAAAATGGAGGGGATGGACTGACAGACAGACAGGCTGGGTAAAATGGAGGGGGTGGACTGACAGACAGGCTGGGTAAAATGGAGGGGATGGACTGACAGACAGACAGGCTGGGTAAAATGGAGGGGGTGGACTGACAGACAGGCTGGGTAAAATGGAGGGGATGGACTGACAGACAGACAGGCTGGGTAAAATGGAGGGGATGGACTGACAGACAGGCTGGGTAAAATGGAGGGGATGGACTGACAGACAGGCTGGGTAAAATGGAGGGGATGGACTGACAGACAGGCTGGGTAACATGGAGGGGATGGACTGACAGACAGACAGGCTGGGTAAAATGGAGGGGATGGACTGACAGACAGGCTGGGTAAAATGGAGGGGATGGACTGACAGACAGGCTGGGTAAAATGGAGGGGATGGACTGACAGACAGACATGTTGGGTAAAATGGAGGGGATGGACTGACAGACAGACAGGCTGGGTAAAATGGAGGGGATGGACTGACAGACAGGCTGGGTAAAATGGAGGGGATGGACTGACAGACAGGCTGGGTAAAATGGAGGGGATGGACTGACAGACAGGCTGGGTAAAATGGAAGCGATGGACTGACAGACAGACAGGCTGGGTAAAATGGAGGGGATGGACTGACAGTCAGGCTGGGTAAAATGGAGGGGATGGACTGACAGACAGGCTGGGTAAAATGGAGGGGATGGACTGACAGACAGGCTGGGTAAAATGGAGGGGATGGACTGACAGACAGGCTGGGTAAAATGGAGGGGATGGACTGACAGACAGGCTGGGTAAAATGGAGGGGATGGACTGACAGACAGACAGGCTGGGTAAAATGGAGGGGATGGACTGACAGACAGACAATGTGATTGAGAGAACATAGACAGTAAGAGGAAGATTGTGGAGGGAGAGAAAGAGAGACAGACTACGGACAGACGGAAGATGGGGAACAGCATATTTTTGTTAAAGTTACCAAACTGTGTGTGCTTGAATGCTCTGCTCTACTCTGCCCTCTCAACACTCTCTTCCCCTTGACTGGAGAAATCTGGGGCTCTAGAATGACAAGCACCCTTGATCATCGAAAGAACACGCTTCCTCTCCTGTTAAATCAAATGAAATCAGGTCAAATGTCACACCAGTGTGCATCTCTCTCTGTGTATCTGTGTGTCTGTAGTATACATCTCTATCTGTGCATCTGTGTATCTGTGTGTCTGTAGTATACATCTCTCTCTGTGTATCTGTGTGTCTGTAGTATACATCTCACTCTGTGTATCTGTGTGTCTGTAGTATACATATCTCTCTCTGTGTATCTGTGTGTCTGTAGTATACATCTCTCTCTGTGTATCTGTGTCTGTAGTATACATCTCTCTCTCTATGTATCTGTGTATTTGTGTGTCTGTAGTATACATATCTCTGTGTACCTGTGTATTTGTGTGTCTGTAGTATACATATCTCTCTCTGTGTATCTGTGTGTCTGTAGTATAAATCTCTCTCTCTGTGTATCTGTGTATTTGTGTGTCTGTAGTATACATATCTCTCTCTGTGTATCTGTGTGTCTGTAGTATACATCTCTCTCTCTCTGTGTATCTGTGTGTCTGTAGTATACATCTCTCTCTGTGTATCTGTGTATTTGTGTGTCTGTAGTATACATCTCTCTCTCTGTGTATCTGTGTATCTGTGTGTCTGTAGTACACATCTCTCGCTCTCTCTGTATCTGTGTATTTGTGTTTCTGTAGTATGCATCTCTCTCCGTGTATCTGTGTATCTGTGTCTGTAGTATACATTTCTCTCTCTGTGTATTTGTGTGTCTGTAGTATACATATCTCTCTCTGTGTATCTGTGTGTCTGTAATATACATCTCTCTCTGTGTATCTGTGTATTTGTGTGTCTGTAGTATACATCTCTCTCTGTGTATCTGTGTATTTGTGTGTCTGTAGTATACATCTCTCTCTCTGTATCTGTGTGTCTATAGTATACATTTCCCTCTCTGTGTATCTGTGTATTTGTGTGTCTGTAGTATACATTTCTCTCTCTGTGTATCTGCATATTTGTGTGTCTGTAGTATACATCTCTCTCTGTGTATCTGTGTATCTGTGTGTCTGTAGTATACATCTCTCTCTGTGTATCTGTGTATTTGTGTGTCTGTAGTATACATCTCTCTCTGTATCTGTGTGTCTGTAGTATACATTTCTCTCTCTGTGTATCTGTGTATTTGTGTGTCTGTAGTATACATATCTCTCTCTGTGTATTTGTGTGTCTGTAGTATACATCTCTCTCTGTGTATCTGTGTATTTGTGTGTCTGTAGTATACATCTCTCTCTCTGTGTATCTGTGTGTCTGTAGTATACATTTCCCTCTCTGTGTATCTGTGTATTTGTGTGTCTGTAGTATACATTTCTCTCTCTGTGTATCTGCATATTTGTTTGTCTGTAGTATACATCTCTCTCTGTGTATCTGTGTATCTGTGTGTCTGTAGTATACATCTCTCTCTGTGTATCTGTGTATCTGTGTGTCTGTAGTATACATCTCTCTCTGTGTATCTGTGTATTTGTGTGTCTGTAGTATACATCTCTCTCTGTGTATCTGTGTGTCTGTAGTATACATTTCTCTCTCTGTGTATCTGTGTATTTGTGTGTCTGTAGTATACATATCTCTCTCTGTGTATCTGTGTGTCTGTAATATACATCTCTCTCTGTGTATCTGTGTATTTGTGTGTCTGTAGTATACATCTCTCTCTGTGTATCTGTGTATTTGTGTGTCTGTAGTATACATCTCTCTCTCTGTGTATCTGTGTGTCTGTAGTATACATTTCCCTCTCTGTGTATCTGTGTATTTGTGTGTCTGTAGTATACATTTCTCTCTCTGTGTATCTGCATATTTGTGTGTCTGTAGTATACATCTCTCTCTGTGTATCTGTGTATTTGTGTGTCTGTAGTATACATCTCTCTCTCTGTGTATCTGTGTAGTTGTGTCTGTAGTATACATCTCGCTCTCTCTCTGTGTATCTGTGTATTTGTGTGTCTGTAGTATACAGATCTCTCTCTGTGTATCTGTGCATTTGTGTGTCTGTAGTATACATCTATCTCTGTTTTATGTTCTGAATGCTTGTATATGTGTTTTCTCAGTGTGTGTGTGTGTGTGTGTATGGGGTTTTATGTGTGTGTGTGTACAGTATATGCCTTTATGTGTGTGCACAGTGTGTTTGTGTGTGTTAGTGTTGATGTGCATGTGTTCCCTACAGTATGTGTGTGTGTTGAGGAAGCCCCCCACAGTCAGGCCTGGCTGAGATTGAGAGGATGGGGGTGGAGAAGAGATGAATCACTAGAAGCTCCACTTCTATCCTCCAGCTAGTTCCTCAGCGTACTGTACCCAGTCACTTCTGCTACACATTCTGCTCGTCCAATCACAGCACTTCTGCACTGCATGGAGTCAGACAGGCCCACTGTCAGCCATTTTAACAGCTTAGCACTGACAGCCCTGGTGATGGGGAAAGAAATAGGAAACAGGAAAGGAGATTTTTCCTTTGAATTAACTGGAATGACTTCACGGGGATGCACATGTCAGATCAGCAGAAAGACGGAGTGATTGAGGAGGAAGGGAGGGAGTGATTGAGGAGGAAGGGAGGGAGTGATTGAGGAGTAAGGGAGGGAGGGAGTGAATGAGGAGGAAGGGAGGGAGGGAGTGAATGAGGAGGAAGGGAGGGAGTGATTGAGGAGGAAGGGAGGGAGTGATTGAGGAGGAAGGGAGGGAGTGAATGAGGAGGAAGGGAGGGAGTGAATGAGGAGGAAGGGAGGGAGTGATTGAGGAGTAAGGGAGGGAGTGATTGAGGAGGAAGGGAGGGAGTGATTGAGGAGGAATGGAGGGAGTGATTGAGGAGGAAGGGAGGGAGTGAATGAGGAGGAAGGGAGGGAGGGAGTGATAGAGGAGGAAGGGAGGGAGTGAATGAGGAGGAAGGGAGGGAGTGATTGAGGAGGAAGGGAGGGAGTGATTGAGGAGGAAGTGATGGAGTGATTGAGGAGGAAGGGAGGGAGTGATTGAGGAGGAAGGGAGGGAGTGATTGAGGAGGAAGGGAGGGAGTGATTGAGGAGGAAGGGAGGGAGTGATTGAGGAGGAAGTGATGGAGTGATTGAGGAGGAAGGGAGGGAGTGATTGAGGAGGAAGTGATGGAGTGATTGAGGAGGAAGTGATGGAGTGATTGAGGAGGAAGGGAGGGAGTGATTGAGGAGGAAGGGAGGGAGTGATTGAGGAGGAAGGGAGGGAGTGATTGAGGAGGAAGGGAGGGGTAATTTTAACAGCTAGTGGACCTTCCAGTGGTTGTGGTTATATACGGAGAGCTTGGGGAGGGAATAGGGGATCTCCCATTTCCTCCTCCTGTTTAATGTACTGGTCTCCCCAGCACGCCACTCTTATACTGTACCAACTGTGGTCTGACTGCTGGGAGATTGAGGAATGTCACAGGAGCATGGCTGCTTCTGAAAGCCTTCTTCCCTGGGAAGGTTGGAGGGGAAACGAGATCTAGGGTGAACTGGATGAGGCTTGGGAACGTTTTGCCATGCTCCTGAGAGATTCCCGCTGGGCGGATGGATCGGGAACATACAAGCGCTGTTTAACCCCATATCCCACCTAGCCAAGGTGATTATGGATCTGTGTGTGCGCGCGTGTGTGTGTGTGTGTGCGTGCGTGCGTGTGTGCGTGCGCGTGCGTGTGTGTGTGCGTGTGTGTGTGTGCGTGAGTGTGTGTGTGTGAGACATACCTCCCTCTGTCATATGTGAAAGTAAGAAGCACAGATATAATATTAATGACACGACCTTGAACGGAATAATCACAACCATGTCTGACCATACAGTCAAATCCGTACTATGAAGCCAATGGAAATCAACAACAACCACAAAGAAAAGATGACAACATGATCCAGCTAGGAGAGAAAGCTCCATAACGACAGCATGAAGAAGAAAGGGGAAACAGAAAAGCAGGGCAGTCAAGCTGAGTGTACTGTCAATATGGTTATCAACTGATCGCCTCTCTCTCTCTCTCTCTCACTGTGGCTGGTGCTCTGATAGGGTAGAGCAAATGGGTTGTGGGTAAAAATTACTCTATACACACACACACACACACACCACACACACACACACACACACACACACACACACACACACCATCCTAATCCAACTCCAGCGGGCCTATGGGGGGCTGGTCTAAGCCCTTTATCAGGCCCAACAGATGCTGTTGACAGAACAATAAGCAGACCAATATGGCTGGCAGGTCATGAGGAGCAGGACTCACCAGATCACAGCAGAGCAGACACACAGAGAGAGATAGATCACTGACTAGTCAGGTGGCACTGGACACCACTCGGATCATCCATACTGGATCTACTAGTCACCACTCTGGTCATCCATACTGGATCTACAAGTCACCACTCGGGTTATCCATACTGGATCTACTAGACACCACTCTGGTCATCCATACTGGATCTACTAGACACCACTCTGGTCATCCATACTGGATCTACAAGTCACCACTCTGGGCATCCATACTGGATCTACTAGTCACCACTCTGGATATCCATACTGGATCTACTAGTCACCACTCTGGACATCCATACTGGATCTACTAGTCACCACTCTGGACATCCATACTGGATCTACTAGTCACCACTCTGGACATCCATACTGGATCTACTAGTCACCACTCTGGACATCCATACTGGATCTACTAGTCACCACTCTGGACATCCATACTGGATCTACTAGTCACCACTCTGGACATCCATACTGGATCTACTAGTCACCACTCTGGTCATCCATACTGGATCTACTAGACACCACTCTGGTCATCCATACTGGATCTACTAGTCACCACTCTGGTCATCCATACTGGATCTACTAGTCACCACTCTGGACATCCATACTGGATCTACTAGTCACCACTCTGGTCATCCATACTGGATCTACTAGTCACCATCCTGGACATCCATACTGGATCTACTAGTCACCACTCTGGACATCCATACTGGATCAACTAGTCACCATCCTGGACATCCATACTGGATCAACTAGTCACCATCCTGGACATCCATACTGGATCAACTAGTCACCATCCTGGATATCCATACTTGATCTACTAGTCACCACTCTGGTCATCCATACTGGATCAACTAGTCACCATCCTGGATATCCATACTTGATCTACTAGTCACCACTCTGGTCATCCATACTGGATCTACTAGTCACCACTCTGGACATCCATACTGGATCTACTAGTCACCACTCTGGACATCCATACTGGATCTACTAGTCACCACTCTGGTCATCCATACTGGATCAACTAGTCACCATCCTGGACATCCATACTGGATCAACTAGTCACCATCCTGGACATCCATACTGGATCAACTAGTCACCATCCTGGATATCCATACTTGATCTACTAGTCACCACTCTGGTCATCCATACTGGATCAACTAGTCACCATCCTGGACATCCATACTGGATCAACTAGTCACCATCCTGGACATCCATACTGGATCAACTAGTCACCATCCTGGATATCCATACTGGATCAACTAGTCACCATCCTGGACATCCATACTGGATCAACTAGTCACCATCCTGGACATCCATACTGGATCAACTAGTCACCACTCTGGTCATCCATACTGGATCAACTAGTCACCATCCTGGACATCCATACTGGATCAACTAGTCACCATCCTGGATATCCATACTTGATCTACTAGTCACCATCCTGGACATCCATACTGGATCAACTAGTCACCATCCTGGATATCCATACTTGATCTACTAGTCACCACTCTGGTCATCCATACTGGATCTACTAGTCACCACTCTGGACATCCATACTGGATCTACTAGTCACCACTCTGGTCATCCATACTGGATCTACTAGTCACCACTCTGGTCATCCATACTGGATCAACTAGACACCACTCTGGTCATCCATACTGGATCTACTAGTCACCATCCTGGACATCCATACTGGATCAACTAGTCACCATCCTGGATATCCATACTTGATCTACTAGTCACCATCCTGGACATCCATACTGGATCAACTAGTCACCATCCTGGATATCCATACTTGATCTACTAGTCACCACTCTGGTCATCCATACTGGATCAACTAGACACCACTCTGGTCATCCATACTGGATCTACTAGTCACCATCCTGGACATCCATACTGGATCAACTAGTCACCATCCTGGACATCCATACTTGATCTACTAGTCACCATCCTGGACATCCATACTTGATCTACTAGTCACCATCCTGGACATCCATACTTGATCTACTAGTCACCATCCTGGACATCCATACTGGATCAACTAGTCACCATCCTGGACATCCATACTGGATCAACTAGTCACCATCCTGGATATCCATACTTGATCTACTAGTCACCATCCTGGACATCCATACTTGATCTACTAGTCACCACTCTGGTCATCCATACTGGATCTACTAGTCACCATCCTGGACATCCATACTTGATCTACTAGTCACCACTCTGGTCATCCATACTGGATCTACTAGTCACCATCCTGGACATCCATACTGGATCTACTAGTCACCATCCTGGATATCCATACTTGATCAACTAGACACCACTCTGGTCATCCATACTTGATCTACTAGTCACCATCCTGGATATCCATACTGGATCTACTAGACACCACTCTGGTCATCCATACTTGATCTACTAGTCACCATCCTGGACATCCATACTGGATCTACTAGTCACCACTCTGGACATCCATACTGGATCTACTAGTCACCACTCTGGACATCCATACTGGATCTACTAGACACCACTCTGGACATCCATACTGGATCTACTAGTCACCACTCTGGACATCCATACTGGATCTACTAGACACCACTCTGGTCATCCATACTGGATCTACTAGTCACCACTCTGGACATCCATACTGGATCTACTAGACACCACTCTGGTCATCCATACTGGATCTACTAGTCACCACTCTGGACATCCATACTGGATCTACTAGACACCACTCTGGTCATCCATACTGGATCTACTAGTCACCATCCTGGACATCCATACTGGATCTACTAGTCACCATCCTGGACATCCATACTGGATCAACTAGTCACCATCCTGGACATCCATACTGGATCAACTAGTCACCATCCTGGACATCCATACTGGATCTACTAGTCACCACTCTGGGCTACGGCTTCACTGCAGTACTCTCACTGTCTGTCTGCAGTATCTCTCATTAAAAGGTTATTTTACTTTGGTGTAAAAACAACAACCTTAACCAGCACATTCACTTGAATCCGCCTCCCCCTTTCTAGCTCTGACTCTACTGACTACTACTGGCTACTTTATTGGGGGGAAATGTACTTTCTATGCCTGTGATACGTGGTCGTCCCACCTAGCTCTCTGAAGATGGATGTTCTAACTGTAAGTCGCTCTGGATGAGTGCCTGCTAAATGACAAACATAAAACATGTAAATGTGGACCATAAGTATCGTATACACTATATGCATATTTTTCTTCAAGGTTTCTCTTGCAGTGTGTATAGTATACCGTCTGCATCTGCTAAATAACTCAAACATAAATGCAAATTAAGTGTTGGTGTTTCTAGGTTGAGCACCAGGATTCTGACAAGCGGCATTACTGTAGTGTTTCTGTGGTGCGCGTGCGTGCATGCATGCGCGTGCGACGCGACACACACACACACACACACACACACACACACACACACACACATACTGTACACAAACACAAACACACGCTGTACCCATTCTATCTAACAGTGATAACAGAAGCCAAAGAGAACAGGACGTGCCTCAACACTGAGTAGAAGTGAGAGAGAAAGAGAAGAGAAAAATGATGATGACGATGGTTATTATGATTGTGACGTTAACCATGGTGATGGCTCTGTGTATGTGTCACGCCCTGACCGTAGATTGCTTTGTGTGTTTCTATTTTTAGTTTGGTCAGGATGTGATATGGGTGGGTATTCTATGTTGTAGGTCTAGGTTTTCTTTTTCTATGTGTTTGGCCTGGTATGGTTCTCAATCAGAGGTAGCTGTCTATCGTTGTCTCTGATTGAGAGCCATACTTAGGTAGCCTGTTTTCCCATTTTGAGGTGTGGGTGATTGTTTTCTGTTTAGTGTTTTTGGTGCACCAGCCAGAACTGTTCATTTAATAAATATGGACACATACCACGCTGCACCTTGGTCCTCTCCTTCCAACAGCCGTTACAGTATGACGATGATAAGATATGTTTTTCCGCCTCTCTGGAAGCTGTCCCAGTTCTAACTAAATCCCATTAAAAAGGGCTTTCATCTCACTGCACTTCATTAATGACATAAAGAGTGTGGCTCACCCCAGAGAGAGGCAGCAACAGACAGGATTAGGAACGACTAACTCATCTAAACGCTCCGCTCTCAAAACCAACCAGGCTTTTTAGTAAGGAACCCACTTAAACAGGCCATATTGGATTAGCCAAATCCCGCCTCCTTGCGGAATATGATGATGAGGAGGGAGGAAGGTCATTTTGTGTGCTGTACCAATAAGCTCGTTTCATCCAGCTGTATGTGTGTGTATATCTTTGTGTAGGGGTGGTATGTGTGTGTATATCTTTGTGTATGGGTGGTATGTGTGTATATCTTTGTGTAGGGGTGGTATATGTGTGTGTATATCTTTGTGTATGGGTGGTATGTGTGTGTATATCTTTGTGTAGGGGTGGTATGTGTGTGTATCTTTGTGTAGGGGTGGTATATGTGTGTGTATATCTTTGTGTAGGGGTGGTATGTGTGTGTATATCTTTGTGTAGGGGTGGTATGTGTGTGTATATATTTGTGTAGGGGTGGTATGTGTGTGTATATATTTGTGTAGGGGTGGTATGTGTGTGTGTATCTTTGTGTAGGGGTGGTATGTGTGTGTGTATCTTTGTGTAGGGGTGGTATGTGTGTGTATCTTTGTGTAGGGGTGGTATGTGTGTGTATCTTTGTGTAGGGGTGGTATGTGTGTGTATATCTTTGTGTAGGGGTGGTATGTGTGTGTATATCTTTGTGTAGGGGTGGTATGTGTGTGTATCTTTGTGTAGGGGTGGTATGTGTGTGTATATCTTTGTGTAGGGGTGGTATGTGTGTGTATATCTTTGTGTAGGGGTGGTATGTGTGTGTATATCTTTGTGTAGGGGTGGTATGTGTGTGTATATCTTTGTGTAGGGGTGGTATGTGTGTGTATCTTTGTGTAGGGGTGGTATGTGTGTGTATCTTTGTGTAGGGGTGGTATATGTGTGTGTATATCTTTGTGTAGGGGTGGTATGTGTGTGTATATATTTGTGTAGGGGTGGTATGTGTGTGTATATCTTTGTGTAGGGGTGGTATGTGTGTATATCTTTGTGTAGGGGTGGTATGTGTGTGTGTATCTTTGTGTAGGGGTGGTATGTGTGTGTATCTTTGTGTAGGGGTGGTATGTGTGTGTATATCTTTGTGTAGGGGTGGTATGTGTGTGTATCTTTGTGTAGGGGTGGTATGTGTGTGTATATCTTTGTGTAGGGGTGGTATGTGTGTGTATATCTTTGTGTAGGGGTGGTATGTGTGTGTGTATCTTTGTGTAGGGGTGGTATGTGTGTGTATCTTTGTGTAGGGGTGGTATGTGTGTGTGTATCTTTGTGTAGGGGTGGTATGTGTGTGTATATCTTTGTGTAGGGGTGGTATGTGTGTGTATCTTTGTGTAGGGGTGGTATGTGTGTGTGTATCTTTGTGTAGGGGTGGTATGTGTGTGTATATCTTTGTGTAGGGGTGGTATGTGTGTGTATATCTTTGTGTAGGGGTGGTATGTGTGTATCTTTGTGTAGGGGTGGTATGTGTGTGTATATCTTTGTGTAGGGGTGGTATGTGTGTGTATCTTTGTGTAGGGGTGGTATGTGTGTGTATATCTTTGTGTAGGGGTGGTATGTGTGTGTATATCTTTGTGTAGGGGTGGTATATGTGTATATCTTTGTGTAGGGGTGGTATGTGTGTGTATATCTTTGTGTAGGGGTGGTATATGTGTATATCTTTGTGTAGGGGTGGTATGTGTGTGTATATCTTTGTGTAGGGGTGGTATGTGTGTGTATATCTTTGTGTAGGGGTGGTATGTGTGTGTATCTTTGTGTAGGGGTGGTATGTGTGTGTATCTTTGTGTAGGGGTGGTATGTGTGTGTATATCTTTGTGTAGGGGTGGTATGTGTGTGTATCTTTGTGTAGGGGTGGTATGTGTGTGTATCTTTGTGTAGGGGTGGTATGTGTCCTTTTCGATAAGACTGGCTTTTTTCCTGCCGGGCCTGACTTGTGTGGATCCCCACGAGCAAAAGATGGAGAGAACGAGCGAGAGGAAGAGAGAGAGAGAGCAAAGAAAAGGGAGAGATGGAGGGGAGGAGCGAGGAGAGGGTGAGCGAAACATGAAGGATGGAGAGGGAGAGAAAATGGAGAGAAGAAGAGAGGAAGAGGTTGAGGAAGAGCGTGCGGCCTCGTGTCTGTGGGTCTGTATGATTCGTTGCGACGGGTCAGAGGCTTTCACACGCCTTTATGAATGCTTATTTTAAGCGGAGCCCGTGCTGCCCTAATCTTTAGCGCTCGCCTGAATGAGAAAGCTGATTAAAACCCAATTATACGCTACAGATTTGGCCTCTAGTAAAGCCTTGGCTGATTGGACACGCTCAGGGTTTGGACTCAGGCCTGGGTGCATGGCATGCCTTGGGTCCCAGTGAACCATGGCTAAGCCCCAAATGGCACCCTATTCCCTATATAGTGCACTAATTCTGACCAGACCCCTATGGGCCCTGTTCAAAAGTAGTGCACTAAATAGGGAATAGGGTGTCATTTGGGATGCAAGCCCATGTGTTTCTGTGGTTGAGGACACAATGTCTTGACGTGCACTGTACTGTGTGAGGAGGTGTGTGTGTGTTGGGGTGTGTCTATGTGTGTGTGTCTGTGGTGCGCGTGTGTGTGTGTGTGTATATAACTTGTGTTTGCTGTTGTAGGCACGCAAAAAGAAACCAGACAGTGTGTTCAGATTTGCGTTGCGATTGTGTGTGTTGAAATTCAAATAGATCCGAATAGAACACTTTAATCCACTGAAAGCTTTAGTTACTGTACTACAGGAAGGAGACAGCTTGGTATAGTAGGACTTGTAACTTCGTCATTATATCTCTCTTCAATGTCCTCTTATCCACGTCAGACTATGATGCAATTGTATAGGTTTGACAATATTCACCTCCCTATGAAGTAATAAGTCCTACAGTTTGTGACTGATGTGTTTCTCTGTCCTGACAGACAGTACAGTGTGTGTGTGTGTGTGTGTGTGTGTGTGTGTGTGTGTGAGTCAGTCTCTTCCAGTCAGTAGTTTTTTAAAATCTCATATAAATGCACTGGGGAGGTAGAGGAAGACGGAGGCAGGAAGTGGTGGCTGGTGTCACTTTGAATCGGAGGACAGGGTCACAACTTACTGTCATTGGTTTTGCTATTAGCCTTTTCTCCTATCTCCTGGACAAAGTAGTTCTGCTCTCCAGCCCCTGTGTCCTATCAATAAGCGTGAGGAGAAGAGAAGAGAGGAGAGGAGAGAGGAGAGGAGAGGAGAGGAGAGGAGAGGAGAGGAGAGGAGAGGAGAGGAGAGGAGAGAGGAGAGGAGAGAGGAGAGGAGAGGAGAGGGGAGGAGAGGGGAGGAGAGGAGAGGAGAGGTGAAGAGAGGTGACGAGAAGAGAGGAGAGGTGAAGAGAGGTGACGAGAAGAGAGGAGAAGAGAGGTGAGGAGAGGAGAAGAGAGGCGAGGAGAGGAGAGGAAAAGAGAGGAGAGAAAGGAGAGGAGAGGAGAGGTGAAGAGAGGTGACGAGAAGAGAGGAGAGGAAAAGAGAGGAGAGGAGAGGTGAGGAGAGGAGAAGAGAGGTGAGGAGAGGAGAGGAGAGGAAAAGAGAGGAGAGGTGAGGAGAAGAGAAGAGAGGTGAGGAGAAGAGAAGAGAGGAGAGGAAAAGAGTGGAGAGATGCAGAGAAGAGAAGAGAGGAGAGGAGAAGAGACGAGAAGAGAGGAGAGGAGAGGCGAAGAGGAGAGGAGAGGTGAAGAGAGATGAGGAGAAGAGGAGAGGAGAAGAGAGCTAGACTCCTCGTCTTTGTGACAAGGTCAAGGTCACCTCTGCTAGGACGATCGCACCTGGTCACTGTCTATCTGAGCGACGATCTGTGTGTGTGCATAAGTGTGGTGGCTCAGGAGGCATCCTGACAGGCATCCCCTCCATCCCTCCTCCTTTTCTCTCCATCTTGCCTCACTTTATTATTAGTGGCAGCTACAGGGGCAGTGGAGCAGAAAATTCCCATCGAGAAACAAACCGGCATCTGCATATTACAGCCCTGGTTCACGTCTGCCATGAGTGAATAAATTAATACATGAATAACAATGAAAGTCACCGGCGAGTCGCCTCTAGCTCTCTAAGAGGCCGTGGACTCGTCTGGGGGAGAAGAAAGTTGTCTTTTAAGTGGAGGAACAGTGAAGCAACGTGGTGGGAGACTGAGCTCAGATCAGTTAGAGTCAAAGTCACCAGATCTTAGCCTGGGTACCAGTCTTTTTAACAAACATTCCACTAGCATCTTTGGCATATGACACGGGAGGAGGCTACAAGGAGTGGAATGTTAGCTAAAAAGACTAGTATCCAGGCTAACCAGATCTGTATGTGTGTGTGACGAGCGTGACCATGTGGTTCAATTAAAGAGAGTCACAAACAGAGCTGTGTGTGTTCATCCACAGGATCTGCTGACAGAGAAACACTGTCATCTTGACTAATTGCCAGTGAGATGAGCTATCTATTTCAGGGTTTGTTTTGTGCTATACATGGCAGTCCCTCTCTATGTCTGTCTGTGAGGCCTAGTCTCCCCATCTCTCTCCCGCTCCCTCTCCCTCTCTCAATTCAATTCAATTCAAGGGGCTTTATTGGCATGGGAAACATCTGTTAACATTGCCAAAGCAAGTGAGGTAGATAATATACAAAAGTGAAATAAACAATCAAAATTAACAGTAAACATTACACATACAGAAGTTTCAAAACAATAAAGACATTACAAATGTCATATTATTTATATATATATATATACACATGTATATATAAATAATATGACATTTGTAATGTCTTTATTGTTTTGAAACTTCTGTATGGGAGAGAGACTATATAATGTATATACAGTGTTGTAATAATGTACAAATGGTTAAAGTACACAAGGGAAAATAAATAAGCATAAATATGGGTTGTATTTACAACGGTGTTTGGAATTTCACCCAGTAGATATGGGAGTTATTATCAAAATTGGATTTGTTTTCAAATTCTTTGTGGATCTGTGTAATCTGAGGGAAACATGTCTCTCTAATATGGTCATACATTGGGCAGGAGGTTAGGAAGTGCAGCTCAGTTTCCACCTCATTTTGTGGGCAGTGAGCACATAGAGAAGAAAAGACAGTCTCTCTCTCTCTCTCTCTCTCTCTCTCTCTCTCTCTCTCTCTCTCTCTCTCTCTCTCACACACACACACCTCTATACTGTACCTCTGTTCATTCTGGGCTGTCTCAATATGAGTCCCCAGGGAGCAAAACACACACAGGCAACCAGGAATGAGTCAAAGGCACTAGTAAAACCACACGTCAGATGTGACAGATGGTAAGTGTGTGTGAACTTTGGGCTAGTACAAACTTCCAATGGCCATCTATCATGTGTCCATTACTGGGCAGCCCATCTTCACTGGGTAAATTACAGTGTTTATCTATGTGTCTCTCTGTGTAAATGACAGTGTCTGTCTGTCTGTCTCTCTCTCACTCTCGATCAGTCCTCTTTCTCTTATTCCCCTCTCACCACCTCTCTCCCCTTCCTCTCAATTTGGCTTTCGTGTTCACCATTCCTCATCCATTTGCCTCCCTGTCTTTCCTTTACTCCGTCCCCCCCTTTATCACCCTCTATCTCCCTCTCCCACCGCCCAGCACCTCTCTCCTCTACTGTCCCTCTATCAGAGATAATAAGCCACTCCGGTGTAATCTGGGTCTTCTTAGGTGACACAATCATCCCACCACATTCATTCTAAAACATATTACCTGAGCTGCTATCTGATCAAGGTACCTGCTCATCATTAAGTCTGCTGTGTTGCCTTGGTTAGCAGTTGATGTTACTCTTCAATAACACAAACCCCAAAGCAAATCAGGGGGAGGAAAATAGGTTTATTCGAAGAGGCGGTGTTATGCTGAGAGGAAGATGTTCATTCTCCCCTGTCAGTGAATCTCTCCACAGAACAAAGGGTCAGGATGTAGTTTTATAACCCTGCACTAGCCTGTGGTTGACCGATTAGAATTCCTTGCATTGAAACTGGGCCAATGGCCAAATTAACAAGTATCCTATTTCAGGTTCAATGTATAAACAATTTGGACCAATGAGAGCTTGCCATGTAGCTATGAGTCCCGGAGTGAAGTTCCTCCCAGGTCTCTGACCCATTGATATTACTCTATTGACCTCTCGTCCTCTGCGTTGTGTATTATCTTTAAAATATTCTTACACCTTTAATGTTTCTACTCAAACCCACTGTGAATTTCGTATTGTTGTATATTTGATGAATTTGTACATTTCCTCTGTATAGTTTTATTTTTTTGTTGTGTTGTCCTGTACACTGTTACAATGTTATGCCTCTTGGCCAGGTCGTTATTGTACATGAGAATTGGTTCTCAATTGACTTATCTGGTTAAATAAAGGTGAAAAACAAATGATGGGGCCTGGAGTAAGGATAATATGCTGCAGGGAGAGAGGGGGAAGTGAGGCTGTGCACTGCCCAGAAACACAGCCTTTCTCTGGGCTTTCTCACCAAGGGCCTGGGGTGGAGGGGGTGGAGGGCTGGACATCTCCTAATGGACTCCAGTAGCGGGGTGCAACCAAACAGACAAGGCTATTATGATGAATTGACATCCATTACAAACAGAGAATGTAACAGGTTGTTACATATAACACAAATATATATAATTATATGGTTGAACACTGCAGGTCAGTTTGATAAGTGAAGATGCATTAAAAAGGGAACAGAGGAAATGCAGGGATTGATATTCTGTGCCATTTAACCTGTTAGAGCTCTAGGGGCGCTATTTCATTTTTGGATAAAAAACGTTCCCGTTTTAAGCGCGATATTTTGTCACGAAAAGATGCTCGACTATGCATATTCTTGACAGTTTTGGAAAGAAAACACTCTGAAGTTTCAGAATCTGCAAAGATTTTGTCTGTAAGTGCCCCAGAACTCATTCTACAGGCGAAACCAAGATGATGCATCACCCAGGAATTAGCAGAATTTCTGAAGCTCTGTTTTCCATTCTCTCCTTATATGGCTGTGATTGCGCAACGAATGAGCCTACACTTTCTGTCGTTCGCCCAAGGTCTTAGCAGCATTGTGACGTATTTGTAGGCATATCATTGGAAGATTGACCATAAGAGACTACATTTTCCAAGTGTCCGCCTGGTGTCCTGCGTCGAATTCGGTGCGCAATTGCCAGCTGCTTCTACTTTACCATTTGATTCAGGGGAGAAAGCATGTGTCCAAGAACGATGTATCAATGAAGAGATATGTGAAAAACACCTTGATGATTGATTCTAAACAACGTTTGCCATGTTTTCAGTCGATATTATGGAGTTAATTTGGAAAAAAGTTTGCGTTTTGAGGACTGAATTTATGGATTTTTTTTGGTAGCCAAATGTGATGTATAAAACGGAGCTATTTCTAATACACAAGGAATCTTTTTGGAAAAACTGAGCATCTGCTATCTAACTGAGAGTATCCTCATTGAAAACATCAGAAGTTCTTCAAAGGTAAATGATTTTATTTGAAGGCTTTTATGTTTTTGTTAATGTTGCGTGCTGGATGCTAACGCTAATGCTAACGCTAAATGCTAACGCGAAATGCTAACTCTAGCTAGCTACTTTTACACAAATTATTGTTTTCCTATGGTTGAGAAGCATATTTTGAAAATCTGAGATGACAGTGTTGTTTACAAAAGGCTAAGCTTGAGAGATGGCATATTTATTTCATTTCATTTGCGATTTTCATAAATAGTTAACGTTGTGTTATGCTAATGAGCTTGCTGATAGATTTACACAATCCTGGATACAGGGGTTTTTTCATAGCTAAATGTGACGCAGAAAACGGAGCGATTTGTCCTAAACAAATAATCTTTCAGGAAAAACTGAACATTTGCTATCTGAGAGTCTCCTCATTGAAAACATCTGAAGTTCTTCAAAGGTAAATTATTTTTTTGAATGCTTTTCTGTTTTTTTGTGTAAATGTTGCCAGCTGAATGCTAATGCTAAATGCTACGTTAGCCATCAATACTGTTACACAAATGCTTGTTTTGCAATGGTTGAGAAGCATATTTTGAAAATCTGAGATGACAGTGTTGTTAACAAAAGGCTAAGCTTGAGAGCTAGCATATTTATTTCATTTCATTTGCGATTTTCATGAATAGTTAACGTTGCGTTATGGTAATGAGCTTGAGTCTGTATTCACGAACCCGGATCCGGGATGGGGAGATCAGAAAGGTTAAGAAAGTGGCAGAATGTTCTATTCATTTGACAGAGCGCTGTGTGACAACAAAACCCTTGGATATGCTTTGGATATTTATACTAGATGAAAACAGATAGTGAGTACAGCCTAGTCTCCACAGGACAGGACAGGACGGCAGACAGGACAGGACAGGACGGCAGACAGACAGACAGACAGACAGACAGACAGACAGACAGACAGACAGACAGACATTGGTAAACAACAAAGACAGACACACACACACAAAGACAAACAGACAGACATGGATAAACAGTAAAGACAGACAGACAGACAGTGGTAAACAGTAAAGACAGACAGACAGACAGACAGACAGAGGTAAACAGTAAAGACAGACAGACAGACAGACAGACAGACAGACAGACAGTAAAGACAGACAGACAGACAGACAGACAGACAGACAGACAGACAGACAGACAGACAGACAGACAGACAGACATTGGTAAACAACAAAGACAGACACACACACACAAAGACAAACAGACAGACATGGATAAACAGTAAAGACAGACAGACAGACAGACAGTGGTAAACAGTAAAGACAGACAGACAGACAGAGGTAAACAGTAAAGACAGACAGACAGACAGACAGACAGACAGACAGACAGACAGTAAAGACAGACAGACAGACAGACAGACAGACAGACAGACAGACAGACAGACAGACAGACAGACAGACAGACAGACAGAGACAGACAGACAGACAGACATTGGTAAACAACAAAGACAGACACACACACACACAAAGACAAACAGACAGACATGGATAAACAGTAAAGACAGACAAACAGACAGACATGGATAAACAGTAAAGACAGACAGACAGATAGACAGTGATAAACAGTAAAGACAGACAGACAGACAGACAGACAGACAGACAGACAGTGGTAAACAGTAAAGACAGACAGACAGTGGTAAACAGTAAAGACAGACAGACAGATAGACAGTGATAAACAGTAAAGACAGACAGACAGACAGACAGACAGACAGACAGACAGACAGACAGACAGACAGACAGACAGACAGACAGTTGTAAACAGTACAGACAGACAGACAGGCAGACAGACAGACAGTGGTAAACAGTAAAGACAGAAAGACAGATAGACAGTGGTAAACAGTAAAGACAGACAGATAGATAGACAGTAGTAAACAGTAAAGACAGACAGACAGACAGACAGACAGACAGACAGACAGACAGACAGACAGACAGACAGACAGACAGACAGACAGACAGACAGACAGACAGTGGTAAACAGTAAAGACAGACAGACAGATAGACAGTGGTAAACAGTAAAGACAGACAGACAGATAGACAGTGGTAAACAGTAAAGACAGACAGACAGATAGACAGTGATAAACAGTAAAGACAGACAGACAAACAGACAGACAGACAGACAGACAGACAGACAGACAGACAGTTGTAAACAGTACAGACAGACAGACAGACAGGCAGACAGACAGACAGTGGTAAACAGTAAAGACAGACAGACAGTGGTAAACAGTAAAGACAGAAAGACAGATAGACAGTGGTAAACAGTAAAGACAGACAGATAGATAGACAGTAGTAAACAGTAAAGACAGACAGACAGACAGACAGACAGACAGACAGACAGACAGACAGACAGACAGACAGACAGACAGACAGTGGTAAACAGTAAAGACAGACAGATAGATAGACAGTAGTAAACAGTAAAGACAGACAGACAGACAGAGACAGACAGACAGACAGACAGACAGACAGACAGACAGACAGACAGACAGACAGACAGACAGACAGACAGACAGACAGTGGTAAACAGTAAAGACAGACAGACAGATAGACAGTGGTAAACAATAAAGACAGACAGACATTTGGTGGTCTGTTCCTACTCTTCTCTCTACGGTCTCTCTGCTCCAGACTTTTCCCACTCCACTGGGCCCTGTGTGCCGATCCAGAACACAACCTTTTCCCAGAGTCTAAACCGGTGGGACACGAAGGACCAAACCCCAGGGCGAGGGGGGGCAGAGACAGAGTGCACGGCTAAACGACTACACAGCCAAAGTGTTTGCATATGCTATGAGGAGACAGGAAAGGTTTCAGTATTAGATATTACATTAGAGATACTCTTTCACTGGAGTCTTCTACAGATGACAGATTGACAGACACTTCAGATGGACCAATCAGGGACGGACTTGCCACATGTGGTGATACCCAGGGCTTAAGGTGTGCCTCGACGCTGATGCAAACAACATGACACACGCACACACGCACACACGCACGCACACACACACACACACACACACACACGTCCAAAGGCACAGTGAGCGAGGAAAGTCATTTCCCTCCACAGGGAAGAAATAAAATGGGAAAATGGCGAGGCGGCACAAAAATAAAAGGCAGATGCGCAAATGTGTATTCATGTAGAAAATCACAGCCTTTAATCCAATCCCTCACGCTTTATTAAAACAGAGTGAGAGAGAGAGATAGAGACAGATAGACAGGGACCATGAAGAGACACACACTGACTCACATATCACAACAAGCTTTATCCTAGGCCGTGGAGATAGGAGAAAGATCAGAACCATGAAAGAGGTAGAGGCAGTCTCTCTCTCTGTTTCACACACACACACACACACACACACACCACAATAGCATGTTTTCTCAAAGTTCGAAGATATGAAAAGATATGCCAAGCAGAAAATAACAAATAGCAACTCAGACACAGACACAGCCTTTACTGTGGTCTGAGCAGCCACGCCCTCTAGTGACATCAGGTCAAATCAGACCAAGCCACACCCTCTAGTGACATCAGGTCAAATCATACCAAGCCACACCCTCTAGTGACATCAGGTAAAATCAGACCAAGCCACACCCTCTAGTGACATCAGGTCAAATCAGACCAAGCCACACCCTCTAGTGACATCAGGTCAAATCAGACCAAGCCACACCTTCTAGTGACATCAGGTCAAATCATGCCAAGCCACACCCTCTAGTGACATCAGGTCAAATCAGACCAAGCCACACCCTCTAGTGACATCAGGGCAAATCGGACCAAGCCACACCCTCTAGTGACATCAGGTCAAATCAGACCAAGCCACACCCTCTAGTGACATCAGGTCAAATCAGACCAAGCCACACCCTCTAGTGACATCAGGTCAAATCAGACCAAGAGAGACCATGGTGGCTGGTACTTTATGGGGCAGTGGTGAACAGTAGGTCTGGGAATTGCCAAGGACCCTCGATACAGTGCCTTGCGAAAGTATCCGGCCCCCTTGAACTTTGCGACCTTTTGCCACATTTCAGGCTTCAAACATAAAGATATAAAACTGTATTTTTTTGTGAAGAATCAACAACAAGTGGGACACAATCATGAAGTGGAACGACATTTGTTGGATATTTCAAACTTTTTTAACAAATCAAAAACTGAAAAATTGGGAGTGCAAAATTATTCAGCCCCTTTACTTTCAGTGCAGCAAACTCTCTCCAGAAGTTCAGTGAGGATCTCTGAATGATCCAATGTTGACCTAAATGACTAATGATGATAAATACAATCCACCTGTGTGTAATCAAGTCTCCGTATAAATGCACCTGCACTGTGATAGTCTCAGAGGTCCGTTAAAAGCGCAGAGAGCATCATGAAGAACAAGGAACACACCAGGCAGGTCCGAGATACTGTTGTGAAGAAGTTTAAAGCCGGATTTGGATACAAAAATATTTCCCAAGCTTTAAACATCCCAAGGAGCACTGTGCAAGCGATAATATTGAAATGGAAGGAGTATCAGACCACTGCAAATCTACCAAGACCTGGCCGTCCCTCTAAACTTTCAGCTCATACTGATCAGAAATGCAGCCAAGAGGCCCATGATCACTCTGGATGAACTGCAGAGATCTACAGCTGAGGTGGGAGACTCTGTCCATAGGACAACAATCAGCCGTATATTGCACAAATCTGGCCTTTATGGAAGAGTGGCAAGAAGAAAGCCATTTCTTAAAGATATCCATAAAAAGTGTCGTTTAAAGTTTGCCACAAGCCACCTGGGAGACACACCAAACATGTGGAAGAAGGTGCTCTGGTCAGATGAAACCAAAATTGAACTTTTTGGCAACAGTGCAAAATGTTATGTTTGGCGTAAAAGCAACACAGCTGAACACACCATCCCCACTGTCAAACATGGTGGTGGCAGCATCATGGTTTGGGCCTGCTTTTCTTCAGCAGGGACGGGAAGATGGTTAAAATTGATGGGAAGATGGATGGAGCCAAATACAGGACCATTCTGGAAGAAAACCTGATGGAGTCTGCAAAAGACCTGAGACTGGGACGGAGATTTGTCTTCCAACAAGACAATGATCCAAAACATAAAGCAAAATCTACAATGGAATGGTTCAAAAAGAAACATATCCAGGTGTTAGAATGGCCAAGTCAAAGTCCAGACCTGAATCCAATCGAGAATCTGTGGAAAGAACTGAAAACTGCTGTTCACAAATGCTCTCCATCCAACCTCACTGAGCTCGAGCTGTTTTGCAAGGAGGAATGGGAAAAAATGTCAGTCTCTCGATGTGCAAAACTGATAGAGACATACCCCAAGCGACTTACAGCTGTAATCGCAGCAAAAGGTGGCGCTACAAAGTATTAACTTAAGGGGGCTGAATAATTTTGCACGCCCAATTTTTCAGTTTTTGATTTGTTAAAAAAGTTTGAAATATCCAATAAATGTCGTTCCACTTCATGATTGTGTCCCACTTGTTGTTGATTCTTCACAAAAAAATACAGTTTTATATCTTTATGTTTGAAGCCTGAAATGTGGCAAAAGGTCGCAAAGTTCAAGGGGGCCGAATACTTTCGCAAGGCACTGTATGTATTGCAATTCGATGTTCCAAACATATTGCTCACTATATATCTGCTGCAGAGAGACGAGAGAGAGCCAACGTAAAACTAGTTTTGGAGATAGAAGTGGTCAAAACATATTGGCTCACCATTTAAAACACTGAAAAAAGGAAGATGAAGAACAAGCTTTAGGATGAGAAACACCAGAGTTTACAACATTACATTACATATTACATGAATTCTATGGTTTTCAACTTGACCATCGATGCAGTAAATGGAAAGCAGACGCTACATTGATCAGATTGGGCACGTTCAACAAATCTGTTCCAACAAAGTGGATATTCGTCAAACCCATCATGATTTATGTATCGTAACAGACCCACAGTGTGGTTACTTAAGTCCGATTTGGATATACAGTATTTGGCTGTTTTTGTTGCATACCATGTAGAAGTTGCCCCTGTTTAGGTTTAGAAGAAGTGACTGTTTAATGCTAACTCCCGTTCGTGTAAGCTGGTTAGCATACCTAGCATGCAGAAATCATTGATGGTAGTCAGTCGTTTTTTGACTGTAATGCAGTTGATTGGGAACAATGACATGAACATGTGTTGGGGTTGACATTCAAACAAGCATTATACTCCGATGTATACCTCTACATGGTGTGAAAAGCACATTTAAACAAAAGCCTAAACTATAGTAATTTAGAAGACACTCTTACCGAGAGTGACTTACATTTCCGTCAGTCTCCCCCCCCCCGTATTGGTCCCCCGTGGGAATCGAACCCATATCCCTGGCGTTGCAAGCGTCATGATTGGTTGAGTTCGATTTACCTTTTACCGCATCTATATCACAATTTTACCTTTTTATTTAACTAGGCAAGTCAGTTAAGAACCAATTCTTATTTTCAATGATGATGTCATAAAGGAGGGTGGGGTGACATGCTAGTTATCTTCAACCTAGGTGACATGTTGGATGCCCCCTGTGACATCATAGACACCTACGGCACAACAGTCCAATCAAACATTCTGAACCCCACAACTCGCCTATCACTGTAGAGAGTAGTTGCCTTTTGAATTTGCTCAGCCAGTTTACTTGATTGAGAGATGGCTTTGTACTCTATCAGCATTCACTTGTTGGTGCATGTAATCTTGGCATTACAACATCTGGACGGCACGGTTTTTCGGGACGCCCTGA